>NC_034015.1:5483778-5510065 GCF_000346465.2 Prunus persica
CTAATATACAGTATATTTTTATAGTATATTATTATATATTATACAGTATATAGAAGAAAATTCTATAGAATTATAAATTCTTAACAAAAAATGAGATTTTATATTTGTAATTCGTTTTCTTTAGTTCTTTAGAAAAAATCTGAAGTGCGGCGAAAACGAGAGAGTCTTGTTTGTATAAAATCAATATATACTTATATTTATTATATCTAAATTATATCTAAATACAAAGTAATAGAAATAAAATAGAATTATAGTGGATGAATCTTGAAACAAGACATGTACCGTAGCAAACAAATGAAACTAGGAGGTTCGAACAAAAAAGAAAAGATTGTGGGTTTAGTTTTCTTTCTATTTTAGTCGTGTTACATTTATACATGTAATAAAATACATCAAAAGTTTAATAACCCAACCCCTCTATCGCTTAATTGAAAAACTTTAATAATTTTCTATTATATTAATTTTAATTAATTTAATTGGTCAAACTCGAAGAAAGAGTACACCCAACTTTATTTCTCAAATTCGAGTGGGACTAATAGTTAATCTGTTAAAGGATACAAAATATATAATTGTTTATTATTAAAGACATTTTATTTGCCCTTTTTTTTTATTTTACATAAAATAAAGTGTTGGATAACGTTGTATAAATAAACAACGGCGGCAACAACTACAGAGACGAAGTTGTAAATTGTACCCACATCGGTTATTCCGAACAAGCTGACGTTGTAATATGAGAACCATGTCAGTTGGTGAGTTTCGACGTCTAATATGATCTAGAACGACGTCTTTTGTTGTTTCACGTCGTTGTACATGGATGCAACGTCGGTTATGCACATCTAAAATTTCATTTTTATATGACTTTTATATTTTATTTTATTCATGATATTCATAATAAATTCACAAAAAATTCCAAAACATAAACTGACAACTACCATGCACTCATTGAAAGATTGTCTCTCCCCTGAAGCTTTAAAAAATGTAATTGTAAAAATATTTTTTTTATTGTATTAAATACTAATATTCATAATATATTTAAAAAATTCGAAAAAAGAAACCGACAAATTCTATGCAGTCATTGAGACAATATCTCTCCCCTAAAGGCCTGAAAAATGTGATTTTAATTTTCAAAATTAGAAGTGATAACAAAACTAAAAAAAATTTAGAGACAAAGCACAACAGTCCTTATATTTTCCTAATTAACATAACCCTAAGGTTTATGTGATCCATTGATGGCCATAAATTCAAAATTATGAAATCCAAATTTTAGCCTACTAATATAGAAGGCATTGTTGTAAGGAGTCTGTAGCCATTTTCGGTTCATTTTTCTCATACTTGTGTATTTTTTTTATAATTATTGTAAAATTTAGGATTTAGGGTTTAGATTTTAGGTTTTATTGAAACGACGCCGGTTTTCTCTCGCTCTTTTTGTACAATTACGCCCGTTCGAATCCCAGGAAACGGAAACCATCTAATTATTTAATATATAAGGCGACGGTTGTTAATGTGCGACGTAAAAACAATTTACAACGTCGGTTATGTCAGTGTGGTCCTTTGAAATTTTTGACCGCGATCTATTCAGAATTTTCCTTTAATCCTAAAATATTTCGTTCTCTCTCTTCAACATAAATTTGTCTTCAAGTTTTCGCTCTCTCTCAAAGCATTGGGTCTTAAAGTCTTCGTTCTCTCTCTGAGTTCTCTCTCAAGCATTTTTTATATTCTCTCAACTCGCTCTCAATATCCACGTAAGTATATTCTCTCAGCTCTCTCTCAATATTCTCTTAGCTTCTAAAATCCATAAATGTTTTCGTTGGTTTTGGTAGCTTTGGTTTCATAATATATGTTTTGGGATCTATGGGTTCTTAATTGGGAGCTACATATGGGTCCTTTTATGTTTTTGTGTTTGCATTATGTTAAGGTTTCTTAGAAAAGGAATGGGGATGGGAGATTTAGACTTCGGTTTTTTGTAAACCACGACGATGATTAGCGGACCAAACCGTCGTCTAAGTTTTTATTTTACGTCGGATGTTCATTTACATAACCTGAAGACAGCTTTTTCTCCATTAACCGTCGTCTTTAGGCTACCATAACCCAGAACCTTGTTCTTCAAAAAGCAATACAAATTTATGGGTCTGAGTAGCTTAAAGACGACGGTAACTACATATGTCGTCGTCTAAATCTCTGTTACACGACAATTATTTTGTTAAAACCATCGTCTGATTCTTGTTTTATTTTTTTTATTTTCAATATATTCTCTGCTATTTGAATATAGTAGTGTTTCATTGCTAGTCTTTTCAGTTTATTATATATATGATTTTATAGTGTGTGAGATGGATAAGTCATGGATGCATGCAGATAGAAGATCGAAGGCATATGAGTTAGGGGTGGAAGGATGTTTTAATTTTGCTATAGAAAATCTTGGAAATACAACTCATATTCATTGTCCATGTGTTAAATGTGGGAATATTCGATTGTTTGGGGTTGAAATTATAAGGGACCACTTATACTTTAATGGAATTGCCCAAAGCTATAAGATTTGGACATGTTATGGAGAACCTTGGGAATGGACTACTAATGCTAGTAGAAATGTGGAAGAAGATGAGCAAAGTAGGTTCAGTTTTGTTTCTAAAGAATTAGGGATGGATGATAATGATTTAGGTGATATTGGATTTCATCCTTATGAGTTTGCCAATGTGGTTGGGGATGGAGATCAACCCTTGTACCCTAGTTGCAGTAAGTACATGAAGTTGTCAGCTTTGATGAAGTTATATAATTTGAAAGCAAACATGGGATGAGTGATGTTTGTTTTACAGAATTATTGATACTTCAAGGAGATTTTCATCCATAGGGAAATACACTACCTTCCTCTATGTACGAGACAAAAAAGACTTTGTCTGCTTTAGGGATGAGTTATGAGAAAATCCACGCATGTCCCAATGACTGCATCTTGTATATGAAGGATTATGAAGATTCAACTAATTGTCCTGCTTGTGGTATCTCAAGGTGGAAGGAAGGCAAAGATTCAATCTTAAAAGAGGGTGTGCCAGCGAAGGTGGTGTGCTATTTTCCTCCAATTCCAAGGTTTAAAAGGATGTTTCAATCATATAAGACAGCTCAGAGTTTGACTTGACATGCTGGTAGAAAATCAGTTAACAGTCAGATGTGTCATCCAGCGGATTCCCCATCTTGGAAACTCATTGATGATAAATGGCTCGAGTTTGGTAATAAGCCAAGAATCTGGAGATTGGCTCTCTCATATGATGGATTCAATCCCCACAGTTCTCGAAGTAGAAGATACAGTTGCTGGCCAGTTATCTTAGTTACATATAATCTCCCAACATAGCTATGCATGAAATGAAAGTTCATGATGTTGACCTTATTGATTTCTAGTCTTAAACAGCTCGGAAATGAGATAGACGTCTACTTAGAGCCTTTGATTGATGATTTAATATCTCTGTGGGTTGGATTAGAGGAGTGTATGATGCACACATAGGAGAATACTTTACACTCATAGGTGTATTACTGTGGACTATTAATGATTTTTCTGCCTATAGGAACTTATATGGTTGTGTCATTAAAGGATATAAAGCTTGTCCACTATGTGGCGATGATACACCTAAGCAGAGTTTGAAAAATGGCCACAAAATTTGTTACATGGGGCATAGAAAATGGTTACCAATCAATCATCCATATCGGAGGCAGTGTGCAGCTTTTAATGGGAAACCTGAATATGGCATGCCTCCCGAGCCATTAACCGGAGAAGAAGTGATGCATATAGTTGAAGATATTAATTATATATGGGGCTTGAAAAATGGGGGAAATGTTGGTGAGAATGATGGTGGCAAAGTTTGTTGGAAGAAGATCAAAATTCTTTGATCTCGAGTATTGGAAATACCTTCCTGTGAGGCATGTCCTAGATGTTATGCATATTGAGAAGAATGTTTGTGATAGTATCATTGGTACAATACTGGAGATCCCTGGAAAAAATAAAGATGGGATTGCTGCTCAGTTAGAATTATTGAACATAGGGGTCAAAACTGATTTGCAGCCCGAGTATGGAGAAAGACGCACTTGCTTGCCTCCAGGGTCTTGGAATTTATCAAGAGCAGAAAAGAGAGCAGTTTGCAATTCTTTCTATGGTATGAAGGTCCGGGAAGGTTATTGTTCAAATATAAAAAATCTTGTATCTTTAAAAGATTCAAGATTTCTTGGCCTTATATATCATGATTGTCATACCTTGATGCAACAATTGCTCCCTGTGGCAATTCGTTCTGTTTTGGAGAAGTCTGCAAGGTATGCAATAACTCGATTGTGCTTCTTCTTCAATGCTATATGTGCAAAGACAATAAATGTTTCCAAACTGGATAAGTTGGAAGAAGATGTAGTAGTTACTTTGTGTTTGCTTGAGAAGTACTTTCCCCCTTCATTCTTTAATATCATGGTTCATCTAGTAGTACATCTTGTCAGAGAAGTTCCTCTATGTGGGCCATTATATTTTAGATGGATGTATCCGTTTGAAAGATATATGAAAGTGCTAAAGGGGTATGTTCAGAACTGTACTCGTCCCGAAGGTTGCATTGCTGAGCGGTATATAGCTGAAGAAGCTATAGAGTTTTGCACCAACCATTTATCTGAAACCTTTTAAAAACGATTCAGACTAAAGGGGGCATTGTTTGGGCCAAAAAGAAATCCACACGCAAGCCCATCTTTGCAAAGAAAGGCTCACAAAACAAAAGAACAAAGGACTGGGCTTTCGCATATCTTTTATGAAAATGAAAGAATTGTAAAAAACGTCAAAATTAAATGGCAATTGACCACTGAAGCAGATCTTGAAAGAAGAATTGGATTGGGGCCAGCTTTTGAATATTCACCATTGATCTCAAAGCCCAGAGTAAAATATCAGCATATTTTTTGGAAGGTCTATTCTCAGAACCCACGTGAATACCTGACTTTGAAAAGTCAACTATTTCAACTAAGTCACAAGAGAACTTGACAGGGAATTTAATGAAGGCAGTCTTGCAGGAAGATTTCTCCAGTCTTTCACAGACAGAGAAGAGATCAAAATCCCTTTTATATGTTCAGAGAAATTTCTGCTCCAAAGAAGGCACCATTTTCAAGAGATAAGCAGACTGCGTCTTGGGAGATAAGTAGGGTGTAGGGAGTTGTTCGTCTGGAAAATCAAACTAACCATTACAATTTGAGCTCTTACAGAGAGCAGTTAAATTGGAAGAAGGGGTAGGTTTTCTTTCAAGAAAAACAGGAAAGTGATTGCCTTAGGAACTGACTATTGAGGGATTATCTGCCAGAATTGATAGAACCCCTTTTTTCTTTGCATTTAAAAATAAGAGATCTTTTGAGAATTTTTGCTGCCCATTATTAAAAGAGTTAGAAACCCTACTCCAAAATATTTCTTATAAATATAAGAGAGGGTGAAAAGAGCAACAAAGCAATCAAACAGCCAAAAAAAATCAGTCGAAAGACAAAAACTCAAAATGATCACTTGATCTCAAAGAACCTCCAAACAAACTGAAGCAACTAAAAGCTCATTGAGCCACAAGAAAGAAGCCAGCTACAAATCAGTTTCAGACTTAGAGAAAAGTCATTTAAAACAAGATTTATCTTGTTGCAAATTTGGTTCAGCAAAAGCCAAAATAAGCAGAGCCTGGGTTTTTACAAATATGAAAACCTCAACAAATTTATGGAGAGCCCTGATTAAGCAGAGCAGGCATCACAGTGCAGTTCCACCTCAGTAATCCTTGAATCCAACCACTTCTGCCCCCTTCAGACTGAAGAGGCTGCAATTCTGTCCGTTCAAACAGCCTTCCAGGGCTTGAAATAGATTAAAGCTCTGCCAAACTCGAACGTTGTTATCGATTTACAACTGAAACTTGACAGTTGAAGTTGCTGACAGTCCAGTCCAGCACAAGCATACCTAGTCCAGCCCGGATCAGAAGCATCTATCCAGGCAGAAATGGAAGTCCAACCTTCTTTTTGTCTTTCTAGATTGGTTTTTCCCTTTTGAGTTTTGTAAAAGGCAGTTCTGCCTAAAACCAGTTCATTTTCTCACCATTTATTCTGGCCAGAACTACCAATATTGTACTGTGAAAAATTGTGAAGTCCTCACCAGTCTGAGGCAAGAAAAGAACTTACTTGGGAGATATTCCTCACCCAAATTCACATTCGCTTGTTTAGAAATCAGTAACTTGGGGCGCAAGTTATCTATTCTCGAAGTCTACTAGGATTTTCCATTACTAGCAGTGGCACGCTCGCACACTAAAGAAAGTTGACTTGTTGACCAGGCAATGGTTTTCAAGGCAATGAGGAACTTTACCCTACCATCACAAGAACAAACACGAAACGGGCGAACAATTTGGCACGCCCAGTGGGACTTCTCAATATACATACGCCTAGAGAAATTTTTCTAAAGTATATAAATATTGGAAGTTCTAGCCAGAACCCACGCTACGCCATGGCAAGAAATCAAGTAGTTCTCCGAGAAGGACTGGAGTCAGAAGAAAGTGATGCCAGGCAATCAGCCCACGGCAGTACCGGGAGCAGACGTTCCAGGTCTGGCTCCAGAAGATTGATTTGGATACAGGAAGCTGTGTTCCGACAGGAGGCCACGACACAAAGGAGCCAAGATACTCTGAACAACATGACAGCCATGATGTAATGGCAAGTTAACAGGCAGTTCAGAAAGGACCGAGAGGCTGCTATGGCCGGAATTCCAAACCCAGATGTAGTGGTCCAGCAGCTAGACCTTCCTTATGGACCTCTACGAGGACTGGCATGGACATACCAAGAAAACCCTCTCATCGCACAGATAGCTGGGATACTAGGGCATGGAGAAATCCAAACTGGACAGAGGGGAGGAGCCTTTCCCGTCCAAGAGCAAAAGGTTCTAGTTCGGCGAGAAGGCTCTGCACCAGTCCACGCCCCACAGAATTAGCCAGAACCTCCACCTATTCCACAACCTGCGGCCCCATGTGATCAGTCCCTGGCACTTCTGCCTAAGACACCAGTTGTGTTGCCTATAGACCCAGAAGGATGGACTCCAATCCATTCCCTCCACCAACAAGAGGCAGGAGAGGCATAGGGGGAATTAACCCCTTTTCCAATAATGACAAAAATAGACCAGGGGCAAACTAGAGGAATCGTCCAGATTTTGAAGAAGAGGAAGAACACAAGAAGGAAGTTCTGCCCAGGCCATTCAGAATAGAGCCCAAGTTTGAGAATAACCAGCCAGAACAGGGACGGAATCCGCATCCTGTCAATTCTTTAAATGACATGGGGGCACTTTAGAGAATGATCAGGGAGATGATGGAGCCTGAAACCAGAAAAGGGGAAAGGCCTACCTACAGGAAGCCATATCCGGCCTATATTGATCAGATATCTCTATCCTCGGGTTTTAAAGTACAAAACTTCACCTTGTTCAAAGGAGAAGACCCCCACGCCTCCTCAGTTGAACATATAGGCAGATTCTCTGTCCAGTGCATCGCCATAGAAAACAACCCTCTGTTAAAACTGAGGATTTTTGGAAATTCTCTCTCTGGACAGGCCTTCACCTGGTACACCAGTCTACTAGCTAATTTTGTTCAAACCTGAGAGCAAATGGAAAATGTTTTCCATGCCTACTATTTTAGGATCCAGCCTGAAGTCACCATTAGTGATCTTGCTGCCCTCAAACAGAGTGAAGATAAGCCTGCTCAGGACTTCATAACCAGATTTAGGAAGCTCAAAATGAAATGCTGAATCCCTATGGAAGAAAGCATTTCATCCAGATAGCTCAAACCGCCCTTAAAATCTCTCTGAGAAAGAGATTTGATGGAATGCTGCTCGGATATCTGGCATAACTGGCAGACAAAGCATCTAAATATGAGGAGCTACTCAGGGAAAACAACAGAAAAAGAACTCTTTCAAAGGCACATACTACAAAACCCCTTCTTCTTCAGTACATCTGGTTGAAGTAGAATCAGAAGAAGATACAGAAGGCTCGGAGGAAAGGGAAATTGCTGTAGCAAAAATGGCAAAGTTGAATCATCTCATCAGCTACAAGGCGCTTACAAAGCCACCAAAGGACCAAAAGCCACCACCGTTCACGGGGGGGTTTGTTCCAAACAAACCAACACAGAACAACGTGTAATCCTTCGATTTAACCAATGTTGATGCTTTGTTTGATGAGATAGTGCTACAGAAGGCAATAGAGACACCCCACAGGTTGCCCAAGCCAGAAGAACTCAAGGGCAGATAGTATTGCAGATGGCATAACTCTTGGAACCACTCCACCAACAGCTGTGTTGTTTTCAGAGATGTCATACGGGAAGGAATAACAGCAGGAAGGCTAAAACTGGCCGAGAAACCTCCCTCAGTTACAACAGATCCTTTTCCCTAACCCCAAGTCAACTGGTCAACTTAAATTGACCAGAACAGAAGAGAGACAAACCAGCAACAGAAGCTAGCTCTAGCAGAGGCAGAAGAGTCACAAGGGAGACTAGTCAAAGGCCAAAGGCAACCATTTCGGCTGGGGTAGTATTGTGCAACAAGTGCAGGTGTGAAAGTGAGTTAGAAGTGACTCTGGACAGGCAGAATCAGCCCACACCTAGCATTTTTGACAGGATTAGAACACAATACCAACAAGGCCCAGTTTCGGCCCCATCTAAAGACAAAGGCAGACAGAAGGACTATCTAAGGCCTGCTCAGCACAGCAAAAGAATGATAGAGCAGCCAAAAAAAGAAATACCAATCAAGATGCCCGAAAATGAAAAGCCATTGGCAACTATCATAGAAGGCAGATGGTATTCTGTTGGAAAAAGCGGTAGACTAACTCTGGAGCTAACCAGAACAGGGGTGACACACAGGTACTTCCAGAAACCAGCTATGCAAGAAGTAGCTCCTCAGGCAGAACAAACAACATATCAACCACAAGAGCTGATGAAGACGGAATCTCCATGCAGACCTTCTATCCATCTTCCCTCATCCTCAGTCAATCGGCTTGAACCCCCACAAGTACAAGGTGAATCCGAACCTATTCCAGTGGAAGGACAAGAAGACTAGACTGAAGAATACGAAGAGGAGCAGTTGGACTATGAACCATTTGCAGACGACCAGACTGGGCTCCTCGAAACAGGAGAACAAGAGAACTGGACAGAAGAGTATAAGGAAGAACAGATGGAGTACGATGGAGAACTGGATGAAGAAACTGAGGTTTTTGGTGCAGAATTAGAGAGCTTGTTACAGAGATTACTATGGTGTTCATCTTGCCAGAAAAGTTCAGGGCAGCAGAAGGGCAAGAAAACACTCTGGAGGGAGGCGTGTTCTCCCAGGAAATTTTTGTGCAGATTGGCAAAGGTAGAGGAGGCACCAGAACAGCAAATTCCTACTGACAAAACATGCGAAATTGCCATAAAATTGGCTGCAGAATAGCTTTGTTTTTCCAAACCAACCAAATAGATGGCCAATCACCTCAGACCTCTGTTTATAACGGCAAACTTTGGGGGTATTCCTATTCCCAAAGTAATGGTAGATAGAGGTGCAGCCATTAATCTTCTGCCTCATAGATTGCTGAGCAAGATGGGCAGAACAGAGAAAGATCTAATTCCGACACACTTGACTGTCACCAACTTCACTGGGGCTATTACTAAGACTCATGGAATACTAGATGTGGACGTCATAGTTGGAACCAATGAGCTAAAGATTGCATTCTTTGTGGCGGACACCACTTCTACCACTTACAATGCATTGCTTGGCAGAGACTGGATCCACCAAAGTCTATGTGTTCCTTCCACTTTGCACCAGCAATTAGCCCTTTGGAATGAAGACGGATTCATAGAGATAGTAGAGGCCGATCCACGGCCATTTCTGCCCTCTGCCATGTGTTTGAGGCAAGGTATTATCATGATTACCTTGGTCCTTTCACCTTCCTTGGAGTTAACCAGAACGGCTGCCCCCATGGTGTCGCGACCTAGAGACTCATTGAAGATGGTCTAGCCAGTTCTCTAGAGGACTGAAATACCTTTTGTTCTAAACCTCTAGAACTCTAATGATTAGTCTCAATCAATAAGAAAAGGATCGAGCTGTAACAATCCGATCCATTACAAAAAGATTGTTGATATATTGGGAAGAAAGGAAGCTCTTTATGCAGAATCTAGTCATCAATATGGCAGAATTCACGCATGAGAGCACTAAAGAATAGGAAGAGAGTTTACAGGAAGAAGTACTAGATTTTGCACCAGCAGCACTAGATGACTCTTTACCAGAAGTGGAAGATCCTTTGCAGGAGATAAACTTAGGAACAGAAGAGGATCCAAGACCCACTTTCATTAGTGCGCTGTTGAAAGAACCACTCAGGGGTGAAATCATTGCACTTTTGCATGATTTCAGAGACTGCTTTGCTTGGCATTATCATGAGATGCCTTGATTAGACAGAAAACTAGTAAAACACAAGCTGCCAATCAAAGAAGGCTACCTTCCAGTCAAACAGGCCAGAAGAAGAATGTCTATGGAAACAGAACTGAAAGCCAAAGAAGAAATAGAAAGACTGGTCAAGGCAGGATTCATCAGACCAGCCATTTATGCTGATTGGTTAGCCAATATTATGCCAATTCTGAAAAGAAAAACAGGGGCAGTTAGGATCTGTGTGGATTACAAGAATCTGAATGAAGCATCTCCCAAGGATGAATATCTTATGCCAATGGCAGATATGCTAGTAGACGGAGCTGCTCATAACCAATTGCTATCTTTTATGGATGGCAACGCTGGATATAATCAGATTATGATAGCAGAAGAAGACATCCATAAGACAGCCTTCATGTGCCTAGGACATATAGGTGCTTTTGAATACACTATAATACCTTTTGGTTTAAGAAATGTAGGAGCCACTTATCAAAGAGCAATGAATTCTGTTTTTCATGATATGATAGGGCATTCTCTAGAGGTATATATAGATGATGTGGTGAATAAATCCCCAGAAGAGGGAGATCATGTATCAAGTCTGAGAAAGGCATTCCTAAGAATGAGACAACATAAATTGAAAATGAATACCAAGAAATGTGTTTTTGGAGTTTAAGCAGGAAATTTCTTAGGTTTCTTGGTCCACCAAAGGGGGATAGAGATTGATAAAAAAAAAAAGCAAAATCTATCATAGAAGCTCTACCACCTTGGAACAAGAAAGAACTGCAGTCTCCTAGGAAAACTTAACTTTCTAAGGAGATTCATATCCAATTATGCAGGAAAAATTCAGCCTTTCTCCTCCTTGTTAAGGTTGAAGCAGGAACAGATGTTTAAGTGAGAGGAACAGCACCAGCAAGCTTTCGAGGAAATCAAACACTACCTCTCAAATCCACCAGTTCTGTCCCCGCCAAAGAGAGGCAGACCGCTCAAACTCTTTGTTTCTGCATCAAAAGTGTCCATTGGGAGTCTGCTAATTCAAAATAACAAGGGAAAGAACATGCAGTCTACTATCTGAGCAGAACTCTGACAGAAGTAGAAAGGAAATGCTTTCGTTCACCATCTGCATCATTGCCAAGACAGACCTAATCAAATACATGCTAACAAGACCAATGTTGAGAGGCAGAATTGGCAAGTGGACTTTGGCTTTGACAGAATTTGCTTTCAGATATGTTCCTCAGAAAGCTGTCAAAGGACAAGCTGTAGCAGATTTCCTAGCAGATCATCCAGGGGAAAAGATTGAAAATATGGATTCTTTGGATATAGCAAATGCAGATCTATTGAGCTCATACTTACCTTAACAATCCCATCCATTCAGTTCACCTCACACTTTGGAAATTGTAGTTTGATGGATCAAAGACTGATGTAACCTCTGGGGCAAGAATTGTTTTGGAGGAGCCACTGGGGATCAGACACTATTATTCCTTCCAGTTAGATTTCCAATGCACCAACAACAGGGCTGAATATGAAGCTCTAATCATTGGCCTCGAAATGCTGGTAGAATTAGGAATCCAGTCTGTAGAAATCTTGGGAAATTCTATGCTTGCGCTAAAGTAGATTGCTAGAGAATACAAGTGTCTAAACCCTTCTCTAGCTGTTTATCTAGTGGCAGCCAAAAATCTTTTGACAGAATTTAGGGAAGCTACTTAGGAACATATCCCAAGAGAGGAAAACTTTGCAGCCAATGAAATGGCTCAGATAGCAACAGGGGTACAAATGCCTGAGGACTATGTGCAAAGAATTATCAAGGTGGGAAAGAAAAGTCTACCGTCTGTTCTGACCGGAGGAATGGAGATAGATGTCAATTCTGCTATAATCACTTAAGACGACTGGAGAACTCCCATCATAAATTACTTGCAGTATCCAACCCTGCCTTCTAAGAAAAGAGTCAGAATCATGGCCTTGAACTACCTTATGTGGAATGGAGATTTGGTCCGAAAAAGCAAAAATGAGGTACTTTTGAGATGCCTGGGAAAGAAAGAGTACATGAAGGTCATAGGAGAAACCCATGAAGGAATCTGTGGAGCTCATCAAGGAGGAAGAAAAATGTGCTAGTTAATTAGAAGGTATGGCTACTTCTGGCCAACCATGATGAAGGATTGCATTGACTATTCCAAGGGATGTGAGGCTTGTCAAAGGCATGTTCCAATTCAGCAGGCTCCTTCAGTCCCCATGAACCTAGTGGTTTAGCAATGGCCATTCAGAGGATGGGCAGTGGATCTCATTGGCAAAATCTATCCAGCCAGTAGCCAACAACACTATTTCATCATTGTAGCTACAGACTATTTTACCAAATAGGTGAAAGCCAAACCTGTTAAGTCCACTACATCTCAAGAGATCATCACCTTTATAGAAGAGCAGATTATACAAAGGTTTGGCATTCCATAATAAATCACAACTGACAGGGGATCTTCTTTCATATCTGGAGAGATGCTAGATATGGCAGAAGCATTCAAATTTAAGCTACTTCAATCCACTCCTTATTATGCTCAAGCTAATGGACAGGCAGAATCATGTAACAAGGTGATCATCAAAATTATTAGAAAAATGCTTGAGAAAAATCCAAAGCAATGGCATGAGAAGCTATCAGAAACTCTGTGGGCATATAGGACTTCAAAGAGAGAAGCAACTGGCATGACCCCATATGCTCTAACTTATGGTTATGATGCAATTCTGCCTATGGAAATAACAGTCCAATCTCTCATAATTGCTCACCAACACAATTTGACTGGAGAAGACTACGCTCAAGCCATGCTGCTAGAATTGGAGGGATTGGATGCAAGTAGAATTGATACCCTCAACAAACTCTTAGCAGGGAAACAGGCTGTATCAAGGGCCTACAGCAAAAGAGTTAAAAACAAGAGTTTTGAAGAGGGAGAAATAGTCTAGAAAGCAGTTCTGCCCCTTGGAACACACATAGCCGGTTATGGAAAACGGTCATTTACATAGGAAGGTCCTTTCATAATTCAACAAATCCTGGGATTGGGGCATACAGATTACAGGATCGAGATGGAGAAATCCATGCAGCACCAATCAATGGCAAATGGTTGATGAAATTCTATCCAACTATGTGGGATTCACAGGCTGTGCAAACAGATCCCGGAATAGAGAAGGAACAAGATAGAATTGTTGTTTGAATTTTGTTCAGAACTGTGTTTTTGAATATTATTTCTAAGTATGTTTCGTTTCCTGCATTCTTTTATTTTCATTTAAATTAGAAGGGATTGAAAATACAAAAGTTTCACCAAAAATAGGATTTACATTAAATATAGTCATTTTTCATGACTAAGTTTTAGTACATTCAAAATCTAAAGTTTAAAACCCTAGCTTCCTAAGAGTTTCTTGCAACCCGGCCTTCTTGGTAGAAATCTCTTGCTGGAGAAGCATCCCTTGATAGAGAGAGGTCTCTGCAATTTCCAAAGCTGGTCTGGAAGCTGCTACCATGTTCTTCATAAGGAAAGTGGCCTTGGTCTTGTGCACTTCCAAATCATCTGAATCTCTCCAGGAAGTGACCCGATTGCAGCTTCTGTAAGATTTGAGTGGGATTAACTGAGGGCAACCAAGCTGCCTTGCACAGAAGTTGGGGTGGTACACTTCTGCTCCCAGGTGATAATTGGGAGGCTTCCCACCTCCAAAAGGCAAATCACGAGGTAGTGTCACACTCAGGAATTTCTTCCTGAACTCGATTATGGCTTCTGCTTCTTCAAGTTCCTTCTCAAACAGCCTGTATCCAGGCTGGAACCAAGGATAGGTCCTTCTGAGTACCACCTGTCATTGAGCAACAGACCTCTTCGTGCAGTGCCTAAAGAACGTCAAATATTCTTCAATCGATCTCTTCTGCTGACATTAAAAGGAACTCCAGAACTTGGTCTTTAGGCAGAACAACATCCGGAAACCTCAGCTGACAAGACCCGACCCAAATTTCACTTTAGAATCCGAGTTGGACCCTGTGCGTGTCCGACACCTGGCGGGTGTGCCAGTGTCAGACACAAATGACCTAATTACCCTTCCCTGTATGATAAAATAACAAGGTTGACTCCTACCGAAAACTCAGTAGAGTCTCCCCTGTAACTGGACGTGGTTAAGTCATTGTACGTCGGTTCCTGTGTGAATACTGACATGTAATACTCTCTAAACGTCTTTTTTTTTGTGTTCGTCGCCTTTGACATTTTAGACGTCGGTGTCTTTATTCATTTAACGTAGTATAAGTTAACCACAAAGGTTTCTAGGTTATAAAGTTTGTATTCCTTCAATTAGGGACGTGGATAATTATATGTACGTCGGTGCTTGTTTTGGTCTTGACATGTAACACTCTTTAGACGTCTCCGTTCTATTCCAAACCGTCGTCTAAAGTTGTCAAAGATTTCATTTTACGCTCTATATATATAGTAATTAGACGTCGGTTTGTAACACAGTTTGACGTTGAATGTTTTAACAACATTGGTTAATAGCTGTCGTTGTTTTATATACCAAAAAATGGCTGTCAATTTCATGACGATTTGAAAATCTTCTAGATGACGGTGGTTTCCCATCATCTATTTCGATTATCATAATAGTGCTGCATACAGGGAGTTGACTATTGCATAAACTATGTGCTATTGCATGCACGTCTATGCAATTTCACATAAACTACAGCATATATATCATTGTACATGCATATGTAGGATTCGTTAATGCATCTTTTATGCAATTGCAAATATTGATTGACAAAGTCACTTCAACAAAAAAAGTTTACTGGAAACATCATACCTATATTGCAAATTTTTAAACTAAGAATTGTATCAACGATAATATTATTAGCTTATATATATATATATATATAAATGTTGATGTGTCTTTGGGCCAACAAGTTGAAATAATTAAGAAAAATATACGGAGAATGAGAGACTTAGCGTGCATGGTGGGTGAAATGAATTTTCTTTTTTGGTCATTAGTTAGGAAGGGCATAGGGGAGTATCAAGGATTAAAATATCCGCTGTGTAGATAATATCGGGCCTTCAATTTATGGATATTTCGGGAGATATATCATTATGATTTTAGGTATCGGGAAAACATCAACAAAAATGACAGATATAGGCTTTGAAACATAGAATTTTGGAGTAAAACTTTCATAGATGTTATGTACATTATCAATGAATGTATTGAACAAATAAAACTCAAAATTTATTAAGTATAAGGTATACATATGATGAACTATAAGTGGTATGGAATACACATTAATGAAAAGTTTGAAAATAAAATGTTGATTAGAATGAATAAACCATGCTTAAATCCATATAGTTTGTTTCAACATTGGATTACAATTTAGATAAGTGTCCATCTACATAAATGAAGAGCTCCTATGAGGTTTCAAACAATGAGAAACAACCATATAGATCCATACAATAGTCATATCAAGTCATTTAACCCGAGCAGTTTGTAAGCCATGTTTGAACATGGTGCGCACATGTCTCTCTTGAGCTCCCTACTGTCCTCTCATATATGGGATAGTTAGGATTCACCCAACTAATAGGTCCATAATCTGTTTCATCATCTTGAGCTCCATAACTAGTTCCACTACATATATTATAGGGTTTTGGGTTTTATTTAATGGCTGGGTTAGTTCATAGGTGTTCCAACTAAGCATTAATTTCCTCATTTTTAACTTATTTGCATATTCTAATAATGATTAGAGATTTTTGGGTTTCAATTTGCATAAATTGCCTTCAAAACTTCTGAAAATTTTCTGGGTTCTATATGGGTATCGTGAAATATCAACGATGTCGGCAAAATATTGGGGATATATCGTCAACAAAGGGGAAGATATGGCCTTACCCAGTATCGGTGTCGACACTTGAAAATCACGATATATCGGTGTATCGGACGATATTTGCGTCCGTGAGGGGTATTATATTGAGTTGTCTCACGATTGTCTCCTATGATATGTGAATCAAACTCGGTACCCCTGGGGAGTGAAAGGATTTTCACCTTATCGTTAGATCTAGAACAATTAAAGGGGTGCACAAGTATTGCAAATACACTTCAAAGAAAAGTTAAGAAATTAGACAAAGAGAAAACAGGAAGAGTCAGAGAGAGAAATTAGTAGGAAACAACTGAATGATGGAAAATCATAAGATCAATATTGTCGGTTGTAGTTTCACAAAGTAAAAACTTTTCCACTCTTATATTTTGTGATATTTTCTTATTTAGTCTACTTCACAAATGTCAACGATTTGGTAACAATCAGTTGATAATCAACAAATATATCAAATTTTTTTACGTTAATTCATTTTGTTTCTATTTTTTCTTACGTTAATTCAAACCGCCACACCCCTTCTCTTGCCCCAAATTCCATTCTCAATCGAAAAACCCTTCCCTTCCCCTTCTAGGAGGTAAGACTTCGCAATTCACTGCACTTAAATTGCCAATAGGAATGAACTGTTATTTTTAGTTTCTCTCTTCCTTCTTTATTATTTTCCTTGTCTCAGTCTGGTACCTATCAGCCCCCCATCCCCTCCCATTCTGGATATTGTCATATGTATAAAATTGAAATTTTGGATTGAATATGTTTGGGTTGTAGAAATTTGGAAATGGAGGAAGTGAAGAATGAAGAAGATGTTGAACAAAAAAGAAAAAAGAGGAATGAAGAAGATGAAAATGTTTGAGATCGACAGATTAAAACATTGAAATCCAGCCCTTCAAAGTTTGATGTATTGATACTTCAAAGTATATTAGAATTTTCGTTTAATTTGTGTGTTGATGTATGAAAGTCAAAGTCATATTAACAAGATTTCAATAATGATACGAAGGTTGTTATTATTGACAATCTCGTCACACTTCTTGAAAACATAATAATAAATAAAACAATCTTATCATATAACATATCATACCATTATTTGCTTTGACTTTAATGCATATAGGGTTGAGGAACCTCAGGCTTTACGTGTACTCTTTCAAGATTGTAACGTATTTCATAAGTAATAACATATGCTGGTGACAGTGTGACTCATCGTATATCTCACTTTGCGTTGCATATCGGGATTTTTATGTACTGGTTTGAGGAGTCTTTTGATTTTATTTTCGATGTACTATATGAGGATTGTAATTCGTGATCAAGAAAATGCCCTTGATATGACTTCAGACTTATTGTACTAGATGTTTCACATCAATAATACTCTATCACTTATCATAATATATATGCTCCTTTTTCTTCTTTTTTTCGAGACAAAGGTGATAGCATTTTATTGATAATGAAAGATGAGACAAGTACAAAAAAATGGGGCAACGTCCTAGAGGATTAGGTGAGTATCTCTATATCCAATGGGCATTTGGTCATCAACTACCGAAGTAGCCTACCCTCTCAACTGCAAGCGTGAGAAGGAACCTTGTCTCCTTTAGAGTGCGCCCTGTCCCCCTAAGATCATGCCCGTAAAAACTACTTGTTACAATCCTCAAATATGACATCAACAATAAAATATGGAGGTTCCTTGAACCAGTACACAATGGTGCCAAAATATCAAGCAAGGAGGGCAATACGGTTCGCTATACACCGTTGGTTGGTTCAGCGGACATGGCTAAAATCATCTCTAGTGATCTAGAAAGATCACTCTCAAAAGAAACATTCATAAAACCACCAATGAAACGCCAACACGTGCAGCCAGTGGCGGATCCAGGATTTCTGATTGCAGGAGTCAACATCTAAAAGGTAAACAAATTCTATACAAAATAGAACGAAAAAAATATGAAACGATAATATTATAATTCTTATTAATCGAAAAAACCACATTACAATTGTCCACATTTAAAAAAAAAAAAAAAAAAATAACAACAACAATATTCAACCACACCATTCACTTCTAAAGTAAAGAAAATAAAGCTTCATTTTTTTATAGTATGAGACTTTAATTTGGTCATCTCGATATCCTCTATTGGGTTTTCACGCGCTGCTCTATATATTCAATCAAAAGCTTTATATATGGTCAAAAACTTTTTATATATGGTCAAAAGCTTAATCTGTTAACTTGTTTTTTAATGAGGTAATATTTTAATAACGTCTGCTTGCTTGCTTAATGAAAAAAAAAAAAAAAAACTATCCTATTTTGTTAACAATTTATGAATTTTAAAAATCCAAATTCCATGGCCCGAAAAAAAAAAACCTAAGCTATTTTCTTGGACGCTCTACACAAGGCAATGAATTTGGAACAGCATGACTTGATGGATGTGGCATATATATATATATATATAGAGAGAGAGAGATTGAAAAGGCATGGTGCACGTTTAAAGATACAAGTTTCTTTGAGAGAGAGAACTTTTTTTATGTCAAATTTCCATTTTGTTTTATTAGTCAGCAAAAGAGCTTTTTTTTTTTGGGAAATAGCCCTAAATGCCACCATTTTTATAATTGTAATTAAAAATACCACCCCTTCCCAATTTTTGTACAACTATCACCTATAAATATAAAATTATTGTCCACTTATTGCAGTTTTTTCACAAGTCCAGAAATTTTGTTCTCTCTTAGCTCACACAGCTCTCTCTCTCTCTAGCACAGCTCTCTTTCTCTTTGGTATCTGTCTATCACAGCTCTCTGCTTCTCTCTTGGCTCTCTATCTCTTGGCTCTCTCTCTCTCTCTAGCACAACTCTCTGTCTCTCTCTTTGCTCTCTTTCTCATAGCGCAGCTCTTTCTCTCTCTAGCTTTGTTATGTCTGTTTCTCCCCTATTCGATCTCTTGCTCTCTATTTGGAATCGCGAACCCCTCCCTTTAGCTATGTCTTCTGAATAGCTGCTTGCAACCTTGAAGCTCTAGTAGATTGCCGACCTCGAAAAGGTAGTGTTGATGGTTATTTTGTTAATATCAGTGGGATTATGTGAAATGGGTTATAGTTTGATTGTTTGGGCTTGTGTTAAATTCGTTTTGGCTTTAATTTCTTTGGGTTAGGTTTTGTTGAATATTCATGCTCATTCATCTGGATTTGTACCAATTGCATTTAGATTGGTCTGGATATGTGAATCTTAAAACTTGAGATTTTCCATTTGATGTAGTAGATCTGTATAGTGTGATTTTGATGTGTTACTGGTGTAGTGCTGTTGTGTTCCTCTTATTTTACTGTCGTATTGCTGTTATATTGACATTATATTGCTTCTATATTGCTGTTATATTGTGGTTATATTGCTATTGTATTGTATGGTTATTGTGGTTATATTGGGTTAATGAAATGTTGTTTTGTCATGGTCAGAAATGGAGACAATTGTTATTCTCGTGTGCTACAATGGAAAATGGGTCACCTCGAAGAAGATGTGCAAATACGAAGGGGGTGACTCAAAAGGCTTAATAGTTCCACGGACTATCAAATTTGCTGAACTGTTGGACCGTGTGCATCAGATTGGTAATACAAACAGCAGGGAAGACAAGGTTTGCTTAAAATTCTCAGTTTTGGTGGCCTCGAGTGAGTGGAAGCACATAAAGATTGAGGACGATGATGATGTCAATTTTTTTATGAAGTACAATTCCAAGGTAACACCTTCAAAACTAGCTCCCTTACTCGTGAGTATAGAAGATAAAGGATTGACAAATGATGTAGTTCATAGTACGCATATCACGACAGATAGTAGTCGGATGGGTCATTCTTCAGTTGCCATTGTTGAAAGCAATGAAGTAACTTGGAATAATAAAAATGTCACTGACATGGGAGGTGAAGTAGGGACAGATTTTATGGATATGATTGATTTTAGCGAGGTGGAGGAGATGCATGGTGGTGATAATGGTACTGAAAGAAATGAAGTGTCAGTGTACTCTGCCCCTCCTAATTTGGGCTGCTTGAACACAGCTACCCAGTTGCCAATAATGCGTTTAGGAGGAGAATCTGAACCCACTCGTCAACATTATTGGAGTCAAATGAGTGAACAAAACCGATACAATGAAGCTGGTGTAAATGATGAAGAAGCATATTTGGACAGCGGGTTTTCACGAAGTGATTGGAATCCGAAAATTAGAGTTGGGCAAATTTTCTCTAGTAAGAAAGCATTGTTGATGGAGTTACAGTTCACGGCATTAAGAGGCCACTTTGAATTTAAGGTGTAATTTTCTTGCACTAAGAGGTTGCTTGTGGTTTGTTGTCAACATCCATGCCCATGGCGGGTCCGAGCATCGAGAATTGGAGAATACAGCTTCATGATTGTGAGGTGTACAACTGTCCATGAATGTGATTTGAGGCTCGTAAGTGACAAGCATCGTCAAGCAACCGTAGCACTTGTAGCTACTTCACTTAAAAGGAAGTTGAAGGATTCTCGAACAATATACACACCAAGTGACATTATGAGAGATGTGAAACACAGCTTTGGTTGCAACATCCATTATTCGAAAGCTTGGAAAGCAAGGGAGTTAGCTCCATTGTCTATTAGAGGATCAGCGGAGGAGGCATATTATATCCTTCCAGCTTATTGCTATGAATTGGAGCGTATGAATCCCGGCACAAAAACACACATCCAAACTGATGAGAACAATCACTTTGTGTATTTATTTATGGCGGTTGGCGCATGTATTAGAGGGTTCCGTTCTTCCATGCGCCCAGTGATAGCCGTGGATGCCACTCATTTAAAATCCAAGTACAAGGGTGTTATGTTTGTAGCAAATGCATTCGATGGTAATCGAAATATATATCCTCTTGCTTTTGGGATCGGGGATTTGGAGACGGACGCATCATGGCATTGGTTTTTCACTAAACTTCATGAAGCCATTGGTGAGTGTCCCAATCTTGTTATTATTTCTGATCGCAATGTTAGCATAGAGAATGTGTGGAACAAAATTTTTCCAACTGCACAACATGGCATATGCTTTTATCATATGAAGGGGAACATGAAACGCACTTGCAAGTTGAAAAAGCGTGATCACATACTTATGCACTTTGAGCAGGCTGCGAAATCTTATTCCATTGCTGAATTTGATTGTCATTATTAGCAACATCAAGCGAAAGGAACATGTTGCTCAATATCTTGAAGAGGCAGGGTTACATAAGTGGTCTAGAGCTCACATGGATGGACGCCGCTACAATGTAATGACAACAAATATTGCGGAGTCAATCAACTCAGTCCTTAGGTTTGCAAGGATGCTGCCAGTGGTTCATTTGATAGGGGAAATTGTTAATCTCCTTGTGAAATGGTTCACCGAACGTCGTGAGTTAGCTTTGAATTGCACAACAACATTGTGCCCCAATTTCGGAGAGAAGAAGTTGAGGAACAGGTTGGAGGATGCTGCAAGGATGAATGTGGTTAAATTAAATAATGCACAGTTTAATGTTTTGGACGGTGATAAGGACGGCCTCGTAGATTTGACGAACAACAGTTGTAGTTGTAGAAAGTTTCGGCTTGAGCAGCTACCTTGCAAGCATGTAGTTGCAGTTT
Source organism: Prunus persica (assembly GCF_000346465.2). NCBI lineage: Eukaryota > Viridiplantae > Streptophyta > Magnoliopsida > Rosales > Rosaceae > Prunus > Prunus persica. Next base: position 5,505,596 of record NC_034015.1, read on the forward strand.
GCCGCTTCTTGAAAGTAAATGTATACTCAAAGGCTTCTCGGTATTACACTCGGAAAACCTGGATGGATGCTTATTCGGATAGCATCTACCCGGTAGAACCTCACGGAATGTGGGATATTCCTAAAGATGTTCGAAGTCGAGTTGTGCTGCCTCCCGTGGCAAGGGTCATGCCAGGCAGACGAAAGAAGATAAGAATTCCCTCGCAAGGAGAGGGCACCATTAGAAGAAAGTGCTCAAGGTGCGGTTCCGCAGGCCACAATAAAAGCACCTGTAAAAACAATATTCCATTGCGCAATGTATCTTAGACAATATGATTTGTGTTGCTTTGGTAGGTCATGTAAACTCTACTTTTATTCGTGGTGGGTTTCGTGTTATGTTGAATGGGAATTCTTTTAAATTTGCATAATTTCGGTTGCATTACTACAGCATGTTGTATTGCTGACAGATTGCGATTATATTGTACGTTTATTGCACTGGTATTGCTTCCAATTGCTATTATAATTTGAGTGCGAAATTAAAGGGACTGGAATGTAATTCCAAATGGATCCAAAACATTAAAGTTCTTAGAATTCCTTTATTACACAGTTACTGTGATACTCCGACTATACCTTCTTTTCTGATTACAAATTTGGCCGATGCATAGGCCAGATGTGGGGCAAATACAAGGTGAAATGTCCTGTGTGTTTGACTACATATACTTGTTGAAGGAGCATTACGAACTTCAACCTCAATAGATTGCTCATGTCTTGCCAAGAACACTCTTGAATTTATGCAATGTGCCCAAGCCAGTCCCAAACCTGGACTCACCCGTCTGCCTGATGTGTCCAGGGACTCCAAGTTTCCCAACCTCACGCCATTCACTCCATCATGTGGCCCAATAAAATCCACCACTTGGTTGGTCACAACCACCGCCAACCCAAACTTATTTGCTAAACCCTTCAATGTTCCAGATATGTTGAAGAACATTTCAGGCCGCCGTTTCAAATCTGCCGGTGTTGTCTGATACTGTGATCGGAACAATGCAGCAATGGAATCAATGACAACGAGTTTCACAGGTAGGCGGGTGTGATCAATGGCAATAAATGCTTCTATGTCTCCAAGGACATGGATGAGTTGTTGAGCATCATGAACACCATGAACATATATGTCTTCCAATGGCTCCAACCTTATTAAGTTGGGGTATGATGCATGATAAAGGTTGCCTAGCTGTTGAAATCGACGAAATGGGAAGCTGAATTCTGTGAATATGTAGACGGAGGAGCCCCCTAGTCCGCCATGTGAGGGTGGGAGCTGAGCTCGTACCGTAAGTTGGAGACAAAGCTGCATCTTCCCGGAACCACTCTCCCCTACTAATTCTGTTATGGAGTTGCAGGGTATCCCACCCCCCAAGCAGTGATCTAGTATTGGGCATCCAATGGATAATTTAGGGGTTGAAAGAGGAAGGAGCATGAGGTTTTGGGGATGTCATGTTTGTGTAATTTAGGGGGGGATGTGATGGTGCTACAAGGCATGCATTATATATATATATATATAGAGTTCATTTTGAAGGTCTGTACTGTAGGCTATATGTCTTTTAAGGGATGTATAATTCATCCTTTTTCCAACTTGTAATTACTTTTTTGTTTATTTATTAGTATTTTTTTGGACCAATTAATTTAAAAAACATTCTGATGCAGTACGTACTGTAATAGGATCATATTGTAACTCTATCATCACTCTATTGTACTCTTATTGACATAATATTGCCATTATACGCATGTTTATTGTATAGTTATTGCTGCTATATTGCCACTGAACTGGACACCGATAAACTGTATACGCACAAATACAAAAAGAGGCTTCATCATTCCATAAAATCCTAATTCCAAACTTACATAATACAACAACAGGCCACCCCATCATTACATAATACAAAAATAGGCCGCCTCATAGTTTCATTTTCCTGGTGTTGACAAATTCGAAGTTGCATAGTCTTCAAGTGCGGTGACCACGACCCATGAAATTCATGACCCCGGCCACAGTGATGTTGGCCCAGGATCCTGCCGGATCCACTATTTTTGCAAACTTACGAAAAAGTTCAAATCCGCTTTCCACTTCTTCTTTCTTCAACTTGGCTATTGTTTCTGACTCCTTGAATACCATAATTGCAGTGGCAGGGGCAATTTCAATTTTTGCTTTCATTGCCTTTATATGTAGGAGATGCATGCGAGCATGATAACGAGAGCGAATTGTGCGGTTTTTTATGACACCCCATCTACCTTGGCCCTCCACAATTTTTGAAACTATGTCTGCATGAAGATTTTTCCAAAACATCGTATTGCCTCGACATTGCTGCATGCCATGGACCAAGTCTGCAGGGAGTGAATTAGGTGACTTGGCTTGTGTTTCAGTCTCCCCTCCTTCAGTAATTGAAAGCGTTGGGTTTGGTGTGAGGTTATGGTCCATGGTCTTCGATATTTATTGTAGCCTGGTGTACAACTTAATTGCAATGTGAGTGAAATCAGTGGGCGATGTGAGTGAAATCAGTGGGGGAGTTAATGTGATGGAAGTTTTCATTTCAAACAACTGGGTTGATTAATATAGGCAGATTTTAATGACCTGGAGTAACTCAGAGAGTTATTGGCGGGAGGATTAGGGGGAGTAATTGGCGGGAGGGATTGGCGGGAGTCTTAGGCGGGATAGTATTGGGCGGGAGTCTTAGGCGGGATAGTATTGGGCGGGAGTTATTAGCCAGTTCACTGTATGCCTTTTTGTAATATAGTTGTATGTTGGGGGGGTCCGTACTTGGTCATTTTCCCGTTAGGTAATTCAAATAAGGGATTTGCCTATTTGCCTAATTGACCAACTCATTCAAATTGACCAATATGGTTATTGTCTTATTTCTCATTTCAGCAATCTCAATTCGTTTCCATTTTTCCATTATTCATATTTTCCTATTTTCCATGTGTCATCCAATTTTCAAATTTCTCATTATTTTTGCCTATTTTTGCCTATTCCCTATTTTCCTATTGTGCAATTTCCCAAGTTTCCTTTTGTTATATTTCCAGTTTTCCAATTTTTCAATGTTCCCATTTTCCCATTATGTAATTAAAAAAAGTTGCCTACTTTGCCTAATTCAGAAAGTAAATAAAATTGTCCAATATGGTAATTGTCTTTCCCATTTCCACAATTTCAATTCGGTTCCAATTTTCTTATTTTCCATGTGTCCCTGTTTCCTATTTCCATTTTTCAAATTCAGTTTTTGTCCAATTATCCAATTATCTTTTTTCCAATTGGACTATTTTCTAAGTTTCTTTCTTTTTCCTTTTTCCAATTTTCCAATTTTTCAATTTGCTAACTTTCCTTTTGTTCTATTTCCAATTTTGCTATTTTCCAAGTTGCCTTATTTCCTAGTTTGCAATTATCCAGTTATCCAATATTCCAAATTTTCAATTATCCAATTTGCGAATTTGCCTATTTTTCAAGTGTCCTTTTTTCCTATTTCCTATTTAGAATTTTCCAATTTTCTTCTTTTCAGAGTTTCCATTTCTTCCTTTTTCCTATTTTCCTATTTTCCAAGTTTCCTTTTGTCCAATTTCCAATTTTCCAATTTTCCAAGTTGCTTTATTTTCCAATTACCCAAATTTACAATTTTCCAAGTGTCCTTTTTTCCTTTTTCCTATTTTCCTATTTTCCAATTTTCTCCAATTTTTCAACTGTCATTTTATCCTATTTCCTAGTTTCCTCTTTCCAATTTTTCCTTTTTTCCTATGTCCAAATTTCCAAATTTCCAAATTTCCAAGTTTCCATTTTTTCGTATTTCCGATTTTCCAATTTTCCTTTTGTTCTATTTCCAATTTACCAAGTTTCCTTATTTCCCATTTTCCAAGTTTTCACTTTTTCAATTGTCCAATTTTCCAATTTTCCAATTTCGGTAATTTCCAATTTTCTTTTCTGAAATTCGCAATAAATGCTTAGTGACATAGTCCTATTTTGGGTTGAAATCCACAATTTACAATGTCCCATTAAGGTTTGCTTTTTTGTCGTTTGGAAGCCATTTTTTTTGTTGTTAATGTAATGTTGTACTGCTGTAAATTGCAGCCAAGGAGTTAATGGTGTAGTTTGCAATCCCATCAATTGAATGCACCAACTAAACACGAAATATACTTCATAGTAGTTCGTACATATAACTGAACCTTCCTATATAGAACTGCAACATAGGCACCTTCTTAACGGGAAAGGTAATTAGTCTTAGTGCAGCACAAATATTCTCCACTAAAGCTAACCATGTTGTCGTTTACAACTGGAAACTGAATGTAGCTTTATTTGTTTTGTGCAGGCAACAGCTGTGAATTGTCCCCAGCAATACTTAAAGATGTCGGATGTACGCCCTCAAATGAGCATGTCAGTTACCCGGGGGACCAGGCGTGGCATGTGCATTCCCATCTCACTCGGACTCCCATCATGATCCCACTTCATCTGGAAGTGAGG
>NC_034015.1:5510935-5511797 GCF_000346465.2 Prunus persica
ATCCTGAATTCAACTATGACGGACACGACAATTGTTATCCATCCTTATATTACCATGAATTGATGTGGACCTTTCAAATGATAGCTGGAGTTGCACATGGAATCATATTCAAAAGGAAAGTAATTCTCTCCCTCAATTAATTGTCCTTCAAAAGAAGGCAGCTATCAAATATTGGGTACAAAAATGCAACATCCACGGTATGAATTGGCCACAAACCACATATTACGAAACCAGGATGATTTTTGGCATGCTTCAAAAGAGAAGGGCCAAATACAACAGAAAATAAAATCCATTCAAGCTTGTACAATGGAATGCACAATAACCCTGTTACATGTCCTTCCAACACCAGTGTTTTGCCTACTTTAGAGTCGCAGGAGGAGAGCATATTGCCATTGTGCAATTCGAGGGGCCAGTCAATTTGGAATGGTGGCATAAACATGTTTACTCCACGGATCACCTCTATGGGACAGAGCTTCCTTCTTCCCTTGTCGTCTGTAGGTTTGAACTTCACACTTTTTATGTACATGTATCAGAACTTGTGGCTATTTCTTTATGGCCTTCTAATACTTGTTCTGCCATTCCAAAGTGGGTTGGAGATTTTTTGACCTGAATGACTGAAAAGACTTCAGATGACAGAAACTAGAGATTTTGAAGAAAAAGGGTTATCAAGAACATAAGTCATGCCCACAAAATAAAATAAACATGCTATAAGCTCCACAGTAATTTTTACTTCATCTCCATAAGCAGAATATGAGCGAATAAATACCACGGAGAAATACGAGAAGTGAAAAACAACTCGGCAGTTACTGTGAGATTGTGTACATAAAACTTGGAACAACTAAACCAATTAAAGCTAAGCCAT
>NC_034015.1:5511980-5517221 GCF_000346465.2 Prunus persica
GTGCCAAATGCATCTACCGGCCACGCACATATGACCAGCGGAAAAGTAAAAAAGCAAAGTAAAAAAGAAAAAAGAGGCATGCTATAAATGGGAACCTCAGTAGAAATCATCACATATGCATACAAGCAGATGGGCTCCATTACAATGTTCAAGAATGATGTAAATACTAGATAATAGAGTTCTTATTCAAACCTCAGGAGGTTTGTTGGTTTCATTCCTGGACCTTCAATATCGTCTTGCCCAATAGCATCAGTTGACTTAGTCAAAGTTCCAAACAAACACTCAACCATTTCTTTTAGACCCTGCAAGAAAGTGGCATGACTTAAATTTAATTTTTGGACGGTGCGATGAATTCAGTTGGTTCTTTTTCTGATATGCAACATAACGAAACTACACCAAAGATCAGGCAGATGATAAAAAAAAGCTATACCTTTAACACAGAGTCACCAACTTCTTTCACAATTTTGTATTCACCTTTACATAAATAAGTAGCAATCAGGGCCTACAAACAAACACATTTTAGCTGTCTACAAACAAACACATTTTAGCTGTGTAAATTTGATGTCAAATGCAAAGACACACACTTCATCACAAAACCCCAATTTGCAGACAAAAATCTGTGAAATTTGGTCCAGTCAAAATAGGAAAAGAATTCCACACTCGGGGTGAAGTAAAACTGAAAGTTAGACTTCACCCACTGATTGATCTGGATCACCAAATGGAAATGAGTACATACGAACTGCGATGAAAAAATGAGAGAGAGCATACCTGACCAGATGCAGCCATTGCATCAGTTAGAAGGGATACAGCCAACCAAACTTGTATACATATCTGATGAGCAGCCATAGCTACTGGACCTTGACGAGCAGCCATTGATGTTCCCAATGTCAAGGTAGTAAGAACAGCAAGAGTTGTTCCAAGAAGAAAACCACTTGTATCATCCCAGAGTTGAAAACAAAAGCAATTAGGGAAAGAACTTTGAAAAGGAAGACAAGAGAGAATTATCTCAAGGTTTAACTAGCATCACAAAGACAAAATGAAACATTAAGACACACACTGTCCAGATACAAGCACTGCTCAATCAGAAAACGAAAAAAGTCAAATATTATGATAGTGTTGATAGTCAAGCAAATAATTGAAGCAGAACACTTGAAAAAAAGGACTTATATTTTCAGATATATGAGAGGGTAAAAGTTTAAAGAAAAAGAAAAGGAACTGAGCAGATTTTATGTATCCACCAAATTTCAATGATCCCACCTTTGGAGGCAATAGTATAGCTCTCTTATTTAAAAACCAGATCATTAAAAAGGTGACAGTGTATCTGAAAACAGAAATTCCAAAATATGTTCATTTGCGAAGTAAAGCAAAAAAGGAATATTAACAGAAACTGTTTTGAAAATCACATACTGAGATATAACAGTGGAAAGGGCTGCACCAGTTACACCCAAACCAAAATAATACATAAGGATGGGTAATAAAAATGCAGCTGGGAGATTACCAATACCTGCACAAAGCAAAATACATCAATTAACCAGATGGACCACTCAAGCTTAACTAAAGACAAATAGAAACCAACTAGTTGGGGACAAAGTTATAAAAACATTATGCGAGAATAACAGACCAGTAACACACACACACACACACACATAGAGGTGTGTACATGTGTGGTTGTAAGAAAATGGTCTTAGTGAAAATGGTCTTAGTAAAAGAAACCGTTCTGCAGGAATGCGCATAGGTGAGTCCTGTGATATTCAAGAAAAAAGAAAAATCTTGCTTAAGAGAAGAAAAAACACAAAACATATGGCTCCCCCCACCCAGACCCACAGAAATTAATAAAATTACACGAAAGTTATACTATCACCTGTTAAGTGACCACACATACACTAGACCTACAAATTGTATAGTAATTATTCACATAAATATGTAAACATGTATGTACACAGTACACACAGAAAACATATGTTTGTATGTTTATGTAAACAAAGATAACAACAGGCATATAACAAATCAGTATGAGCTGTAATTTTAGATCAGGGAACCTACCATTGATATGGCCATCATATTCAGAAACAATCCAGATCCCAAACACAAGGCTACGGCCTCAAAAATCCCAATCCCCACTGATTATAGTAAAGCTGTAGACACTGAAGATAGCTGCTTTCTCTCAGTTACTCCATCAGTACGTTCGGGTTTACCATTAGTAATGTCTCCTAGCCAACCATTTTCTGTACAATGATTAGCCGAATTTAGATTACGAATGGAGAAATTTTAAGTCACCTATGCTCTAATTTAGACATGAACCCTAACCAAAATTGATGTCCAACAGAGATGAGAAAGTAATTAAAAAAAGTTAAACTTCACCTGAAGTAGAAGCTATACTTTCACTCTTTGCAAGATCTTCAGCAACAAAAGATGTAGCAACACTGAGGAGAGGGATATTAAATAGCTTTGATATATAATTGAAGATGTTCATTGAAATACCAGCTGAAGCCAACTCCACAGAACCTATGGAAAAACAAAAAAGCCAAAAACATTGAATAAAAGCTCCAAAGTTCAATGCATTATACAAATATTAGTCGTTCAACTCATTTAAAGGAGTGAAAACATACCCAATCTACCAATGTAAGCAGCCTCCATTAGCTGTGCTAAGGGATCAATGGCCTGACCCAAAATTGCAGGTAAAGAAAGCATCAACAGCTCACGTTTGACATCTGGAGAATATGTTTGACTGATAGGAATGTTGCTCAACGATAGACAGGTACTGAAGAATCATTTACCCAAAACAAGCATAAAATAATGTTTAAGATAGGTATCAAATCTTGTAACCCCCATCACCTAAAACTAATTAAGAGTAATCATAAGAATTTCTGCCACTCACTGAAATAGACAGGACCAAGAATCTGTTAGCAATGTTTCTCATATCAGCTTCATAATGTTTAAGATAGGTATCAAATCTTGTAACCCCCATCAGCTTGCTTGCCCTTGTAAGATCAAGAAGGACAAAGGAAGGGAGGGACTGGCTTTCATCAACAGTAGAAAAACTCATCCACAGCTATCATGCTCATATTACCATTCACTCTAACAAACCAGAGTTTTTACAAAATGATAAATTTCTAACAAATTTGAAAAAATATGAATCTTTGTGCAAGGAAAATGGGCAGTTCAGCGTACGCAGATCAGTATTAAGTAGTTTACGGAAACATAACAGTCCATTCCAGCACTAAGATGCCTATCTTATGTCCAATTATGAAGGGAAGAAAAATATATCACATATTAGAAGAAATCATATCAAACTAATGAAAGTAAGAGCATCAATTATTTACAACGAACTAAGTCAAAACTAAATGGAGAAATGTTAACAGAGTTGTATGCTTCAGTAAGTCCAGTAACAGATTCCCAAAACCACAGAAAAAAAATGTGAACAATGGCTACAAAAGCATCCATAAAGAGCAACTATATTCATATATGGAGGTGTACAAAATAGTTAACCTTCAAAATCGAAACAGTGTGTGTGCCATGTAAGGCAATTAGCCACTGCTTCTAGACTGTACAATATTACACCTCACCATAATATCTAAACTAACTAGCCACTGCTTCTGCATGTTCACATATGAAGTACCCCCACCAAAGCATCTACGTCTGCATGTTCATATGAAGGAGTTCCTGACATAAGTTATGAGCAAAGTGAATTCCCAAGTCATAAGTCCATAGTGAGGTGAATTCACGGACATTAAGACATTTACCTCATAAATATGCCTCCCCCCTTAAACCCTCAATTGCAAGCTTCGGTCGGTAATATTTGATCTTTAAAGGGTCAACTTTATCCACCGAAATCCCAGCACTAAGATGCTCGATGAATTTGACGGTCATGATTCCGCAAGACGTACTGTCAGGCCAATAAGTTGGGAAATTAGAACTGCAGTTATGTAAAATTTGGATAAACTACACTAAATTGACAAAGCTTACCCATCTCGTTGTTGTGGAAGACCTGCAATGCTGCAAACTGAGAATGGCGTAAACCTCGACATCTGCAGCCCCTTTTGCTTAACCTCTTCAACCTCAGAATCTTCATAAAAGTGCATCTCGTACAGCACTCGTGCTAGTGTATCGCGTACAGCACTCGTGGAACAGAACACTCGTCTTTCAGCAGTGTAACCAGCCTCGAAGATTTGGTATACGCAACATAGGAGTCATACACAGTTGCAGTATGTCTGACGAAATCAATTTCGATTGCAACCCAGTGGGACCCTCGAAGATTATATGGAAAATAGACCTTCCGGACTTTTGTCCAAGCTTGGCCATACCCGTCTGCCACGTACCGCGCACATAGTGATGTATATTCTTGAGCTTGTTAGGTGGAAGGTCAACGGTGTTTGAAGCAGCTGCCTTCTTCGCTCCACATTTCTTCGTAGTCGGTTTCAACGGCTCTAGAAATTGCTGCATAAATTGAAATGGAGGCATATTAGAAAATCACAACCGAAAGCAAATGAACCAGTGAATGTAACATGGTAACATGTTTACCTGCAAGCAATAATCTGTCGTTGTCCAGTCAGTTCCAAATACCAACGGATGAGAGAGTTGCCTTTTCCGGATAAGAAAGGTTGCCATGTCCAGGTGCTGAAAGTTGACATATATACTATGAGCACAATTTCATACAACTCTACAATTAAAAAAGGTGGGAAAACAATTGAATTATTGTAATAAAGTAGAGCTTTGTGTATTCTTACCCTTGAGCTAACCCATTCCGTGTCATCGATAAGTTTGTAGAAAAAATCTGCGCCCACTGAAAATGATTCCAGCTGCACCTCCGCACTACAAAAGGCAAACTTGCAACGATTACTTTTGTACTCATCTCATAATTCCTACAAAAATACATAAGTATATTAAAGCAAACTCTACATTTTGTCATTAGTCTATGACTACATACTAGAATAGGATGAAGATTGGATTTCAAAGGTAAAGAATCCTAACCTGATATCGTTTTTCCAGGCAGTGCAAAACTCTATTACTGCCTTCACATCTTCAATGGGCACGGGTTTTGTTGGATCAAAACATGGCGGGGTTGCAATCGCGGCCGACACACTCATCGTCCTCTTCTTCCTCAAAGGATCAGTAAATGGGCTCAACAATGTCTGCGCCGGGCGCTTCTGTCTGCACCCTTTACCTTCCACTTCCTTTTCTTCAACACTCGAACTCCCTTCTTCATCACCAGCCATACTAACTGTGGGTAGACTTGGAGGA
>NC_034015.1:5517618-5533692 GCF_000346465.2 Prunus persica
AATAATGCTCCATTGAAGCCAGGGTGTTGCGAAAATCCTCCACACACTTTTTATTTTTTTCGAACTCTCTTTCAACTTTCAATGACTCCTTCCGTACCATGTCTTCCAACTGATGCATTCTGTTGCAAAGCGCTCGATTTGATATGGCAACTTTGGCCAATTCATCCTTTGTCCTTTGAAAGTCACGCTTCAAAGTACGTAACTCAGTGGACGCGACTGTACCCTGCATTCAATTATAACGCAAGTGTTACAATATTTCCAAATTATATTGCAACAATACAACAGCTTTTCTCCTATTGTATTATGACGTATATCTTGGAAACAAAATTAATGCTTGCCTTAGAAGACGACGGAAGGCTAGCAGTTTCGTCAATGTCCTCATCTTTTTCTTCTACAGAGGCAGAAGTGCCGGTTTTTTGTTCAGCGTCATCGCCCAACAAGTCAACAAGTTCTTCAGTGTCGTCAGCACTGTCACCCCAAGTCCAATACGGCTGCTGCTTGTCCATTACAGATGGCCGGAGAAGTTGCACATCAACCTGCAATTTACACATACAATATACATATCAGTAAACTAATTATATTATATTTTCATATCCCTAACATTATCATTAAAAACTGAACTAACCTCATGGTTCTCGAATACTTGGCTCATTAGCTCATAAAAACGCGGCGAACTATTGCTCCTCCAATGTAGTAAACGAGGGATGTACGCATTATCTTCGTGCACCACCAAATGTAGTGCAGCCAACGCTGAAAATACCTCATACGCCCAAATCTGGTTTGGGGAATAAAAGGTCAGTCATTGTAAACAAATGCAATTTAACTTCAACATCAATGGACATTTGCTCACCTGAAGTGCATAGGCAAAACCTTTGAGGTGGTACTCTCTTGGTCTACCAGTTGCCGTTGTTGTTCGTTTCTTTCCAGATTTTTTTGTTTTTGCAGTTTTTGTGGGCACTTTCACTCGCTGGTAATCTGCACAAAGTGCCCTCAGCAGTGACGCATTTGTCTTCGCATAACACACAGCACCCGATGGATACTTCCCAAAGTCTTCAAGGTCTTCCGCCAACTTCAAATATCGCATGTCAATGTGGACATGTTTTTCACTGCCTAACAGCACAAACACAGCAAAGTATACGAATCTGAGCTTCAATATATCGTCCACATCATCGCATTCGAGGAAGGCCTTTTCTAATTCCAACAGGTTCACAGTTTTATCGTTGGCAAAGTACTTCCGTTTCAATGAGCAGTTCTCATTAGTGGGAATCGGAATAAAGGGAAGGTTTCCAAACCTTAGCCCTGTCACGATGCAAAATTGCTGCGCCGTGAATTGACCTTATTGCCAACAATGAATTTGATCCCGTTCAGTTGGGAAACTGTCTTGGGATCAGCTTTCCTGAGCAGCAAGCCGTGGACAATTGGAGAAGTCCACTTGAGGTCCTCAATCCGTAGGAGATGACCAAAACAACTCTGTTCAAACATTTGCAGCTGCTGTTCAGTGAATTTCTCCTTTATCGTAGTGATTGTGGTCTTCGTATGGGATAGCGACAATGCTTTCCCTTGGAACTTTTGTTCCTCTGCAATCATCAACTTCATTTGACCAACCATATTTCCCTGCATGCCAATATTATAAACAAAATTTCAGTCAGTTGCAATCTAGACAAAAACAAGCAATAAACAATCACCACTTATCAACAGCCTATTATAGGATATGAAGTGAAAACAAAAAACAAAAAATACATATCATAAACAAAACCCCAGCTATTTACAACTGACCTCCTAATTTAATGGCTCAAAGCCAAGTTTCAAGACACCTAGTACTCTACCACTCCTGCATAATATAATATCTAAACACACATCTCAACACACCATATAATCACACCATCTAATCATGAGACAGCTTCAGCTAGAATGGGAATGTGCGGTAGCACAAGCCTAATTGAGAACAATTCAAGACTAACGATACAAATCTATCTGACTAGAAAGAGTTTTAAAAAACAACAAGACATCGGGAAACAATTGATTCACTTCAAGGTATAATGTAATGGAACATCCTATGAATTAGTGGCAACCACAATACTGACTCTACTATGGCCCTCCTTTCAAATGTAAGAAAATGAAAGAAATTGGCACCATCCCTTCAGTTTTTTCTTAACAAAATATCAAAGATAAATTCATAAATAAACCATCAAAACTGTATAAAATGTTTGTAAGACATGTACAATTACAAAATTATAAGTTCTCCTTAGAAACAGAGTTCTCTAAGTATCCATACACAAACAAGAAAAGCAAAAGCTAAAACAGTTAGCTTATAGCAAAATCAATGTCCCCATTTCTCTAAACCACACCTGCTGGTGGTAGGTTCCCATCTTCACTCATTTCCCGCTTTCTTTTAAGCACACAATGATCAAGCACAACAGCAAACTTTTAAAGAACTCATATTACACCACATATGGTTCTAAAGAAAACTCATCCATATCCAATATGCAAGCCCTAAACTTAGTAAACAGAGTTATAAAAAAATATGTCGAATTAACAAGCATTATTCTCAAACAAAAAGTATGATATGGTTGGGAGTTTACAAGTTCAAAATGATATACACAGGTTAATTGTCTTACACTTTAGATATCATCTTCAACAAACCAAATAGATACCAATTAGACTTGTAAGAAGGTTAAATGCAATGGTCATAAAGACTCATACTAAGCCACCAAATACCAATCAATAACTGCTACAAAAACCATAATAAAACCATAATAAAACTAAAAATACAACGTCACTAAAATGCCAACACAACATCACTACATTAGCAATACACTAGCAAAAAAACACAATACGACAGCAATAGCAATAGCAACACAACAGCAGTGCAAGCATCAGTCCACAAAGAACAAACCCATTCACTGTTTGAAACAAGGAATCATCATACTAAGATCATTTCAGAGAAACCCCAAAACCAATTTCGATGAAACCCCTAAACCAATTTCAGAGAAACCCCTAAACCTTCAACCAATTTCGAACAAACCCCTAAACTAATTTTAGAGAAACCCCTAAACCTTCAACCAATTTCGAACAAACCCTTCAACCAATTTCAGAGAAATGCATAAACCCTAAACCAACTTCAGAGAAACCCTTAAACTGTAAGAAAATGCCGATGAACAGTACCTGTCGCTGGGAGAGGAAGAGAGAAAAGAGAGTCAGAGCTGAGCGACGAGAGATTGAGAGCTGAGCGACCAGAGATTCAGAGCTGAGCGACGAGAGATGAGAGAGTCAGAGCAAAGCCACGGGAGAGTGAAGAGAAACAGAGCGGAGCCAAGAGAGAGAGCCGAGAGAGAACTTCAGCAAAACAGAGAGAATAAAATTTCAGCAAAAGTGATATGTGTGCAATAAGGGGATAATAAATATATATTTATAGGTTATAGTTCCAAATTTTTTAAAAAAGGGTGGTATTTTTAGTTACAATTATAAAAATGGTAGCATTTAGGGCTATTTCTCTTCTTTTTTTTCAACGACGTCGTTGGAAATTCCATTCCCCCCTCTGTTTTATAAGGCAGCAAAAGATATTTTTTATTTTATTTGCAACGACGTCGTTTGGACGTCAGGAAAAACAAAAACAAAAGAGCGCTGGCCGCTGTGCGCCCGCGCAGCAAGATTCTCTCCTCTGGCTGTGGGCTGTGGCTGCTTCCTCTTTGGGGCATTTCATCAAACACCTTCTGGGCAATTTGCAGGGGTCAAGTTCTTCAACTCCTATGGTGGATTTTGGGTTTGCAGGGGTCAATTGACCTCCCTTGCCCCTATGTGGATCTGCCACTGCGTGCAGCTACGGCTTCAACATGAGCCGCAGAGAAAACATTGTCCAAAGCCATGGCGCAACCCACCACAAAGTCACCTGCAGAATTGCGAACCACAACACCTACTCCGCCCACTGTAAGTCCAGGTTGCCAAGCCCCATCAAAATTGATTTTCATACCTCCCATGCTCGGCTATATTATCAACATTCATAATAAATGCTCTTTATTATCAAAAGTTTTGGCCAATTGCTTTTCCACCATACATAGAAGTGAAAAAGTTTGCTCCTTAGTTTGGTTGTACTAGGGACATCAATACTCAAATGAATCCAATAAAAGCAATCCGTTCCAAAAGATTGAAACGCAATACACTCTCTCTAATATTTTATACGACACTTGATTACAAACTAGCTATTAGTCTGGTAGTATTTTTCTTCATCCATGACAAACAACTTATTTATTTATTTATTTTTAATCCACGGGAAGAGATAATTCACACCTTTTTCACATATTAGATTTCAACTTTATTGAAGACTTGATATCAAACATTGTTTGTGCTGAGGTTGAGGGAACCAAATATGCATGGAGCTCTTCGTCAGACTCAAATATGGCCATTTCTTGTTCATCAAGGGTCACCCAAGCTTCAATTCCATCACAAAACTTTGTATCCATCAACGCAATTACGTTCTTATAGCCGCCTTTGCCGGTGACCCACGTAGGTTTTCCCCATCCAAAGTCCATTTCATACAGAGGGAGCTTGCACAGACTTGTGGCCCTATAGAGATTGATGCCCTTCTTGCTCTTTAAAAGTGGGTCCCTCTCTCTAAGGCATTCAAAGACTGCCAAGAATCCCTCTTCACCTTTAAATTTGTTTGCCTTCTCATTGACAAAGTCTGTCAAACCTTTCCTCATCGTGCTCACCAACTCGTGTAATTGGGTCTCATCCTCATTGAACAAGACTGGAAGTGGCCAAAACCAATTCCCCATGACATTTTGTGTCAGCTCCGGGAGCATTCTCCGGCGCAAGTTTACCATTTGGAACAGCACTGTTGGCCTGATTGGAGTCCCAGGCTTGGAGTTATGAGAAGCAGCAATAGCACATTTTAAGATGATTGCCAAAACTAGTTGTACGTTTGTGGGGATGAAGTTTTGGACAACACCCTCAATTTTGGCCTTGAGACTTGCTATCTTTGAGACATCAAACACAAATCTCCTAGTAGTTAAATTTTCACTAGGCGTTTCCAAGGTCTTTGGGATGGCCGGTAAGTCTCTAGACGGCAACAAATTTCCTCCATTAAACTCCGGCAACGCTAATTGCCCTCCAACTCCATCATCATATTGATCTTCATCACGATTTATGGCGGCCCATGTTCGCGCGAACGTGTAGAGCGATGTTACATCTGCAATTTTGTGCGAAGGAGATACTGCAATAACAATTCCTCCGCAGTTAAAAACATTGATTTGAACAAGCAAAAGAACAGACCCCAAGGCTACTTGAGCTGTTTCAGAATCGGTCTCGGGGATCAAGTGATTGAGTAACTTGGGCTCTGGTTGTTGAAGAAAATCTGCAAGATGGCAGTTAACCCTAGCTTCCAAGAAATGAGCCCCTTCATCGTTGCACTCGACGAACGCAGGACCTTTGAGCCGGCCAGCCAATGGATAGAAGAGAACCAAAGTTTTGGATAGAGACTCTTGCAAGCGCTTAGAAGCTTTGGAAGCAAAATCGGCACCATGCCAATGGTTGGTGTAGAAAAACAAGAGGGTTCCATATAACGTAGGAGGAAACATTTGATCCAAAAGAGAGAGCTTGAGAGTTTTAAGGTGATTAGGAGTTGGAGATGATGGCTTAATGATCTTTCTTGAGGTGATTTCGACAAGAGAATGGATAGAACTACCCATTTCTAATTGAATTAGAAAGACTCTCCCTCAAACTTTGGATTGGAACCAAGATTATATATATACATAGATCCCTCAAATAATTTTATTTCAGGAACACACTTTAGGATTCCCTACGAATTTTTTTTTTTTTAGTGATCCAAACCATCTATTTTTTAAATCTACATTCATAGATCATCCTTGCAAAATAATTAGACAAATCGGAAATCGTTTCGATATCCAATTGTGTCCTACAAAATCAATGAACACGGTGCTTCAAGAGTACTGAAATTTCAATAATTCAATTGAGTGGTCAAATGATATCGGATTCAAGTTATTTTTTGTAGAGATGATCTTTGAATGAATATCTACAAAATAAATAGTTTGGATTAGTAAAATATAATACGGATTGGACCCTACAAGAGTGTCCTTCAAATAAATTTATTTGCAATACAATACGGATTGGTGAAATACAATATATATTGGGCCCTACAAGAGTGTCCCTCAATCGAAGCTCCCTATATATATATATATATATCTTATGCTTCCTTGTTGTTCACCCTTTTAGTGCTTTTCTCTAGAAAGCAACAGAGTTGACCCAAGTTAAATAATTACTTTTGTCCCAGACTTACATGATTCACAATTTGTATATGATGCCTCAGTACTAACTATTGGTGATGATTGAAAATGGAGGCTTCCATCCGAGTCTCCCTCGCATATGATAACTAAGTTATCTGTTCATAATCTAGACACAAAATGCAAACTGTGCGAATAAATCAGTTCATTGTACCGTCTCTCAAGAAAATTTGAAAAATGGTGTTACCTCTTAAAATTAAGAATTCTTGTTGGCTTTTTCGTTCAAAATAAAGTAAATACTAAGGATAAGCTTTCTTAGGTTATGGACATAGATAATATTTGTCTACTTCTGTAATAATAACACTCTGCACTTTTGCCAGACAAATCTGGAATGCTTTGCGAAGCTTTTGGGATATTTCTATGCCATTATGAATATTGTGCTGAAGATGTGATTACTCTGTACTTTATTATATTTTATCAATAAAATATTATCGCTATTTCTAAATAAAGAATATTGTGCACTGGATTTTGCATGATTGGGAGTGGTTGTGGGTTTTATCTATTAGGGAACTTTTTTTTTTTAATAACTATTTGCTGGCATATTTGTTTTCAACATAAGAATTCATTTTTAATCATAAATCTTCGAATGTTTTATTTGCAATTTATTCAATAAAACAAACTCTCTGAATTTTTTTGGTGAATTCATCCTAATATTATATAGAAACTGAATAGTAGAAAGGTAACTTAAATGTTAAATGGCATCTCCTCACCAAATTCTTTATTATTTTTTTTTGTCGGAATTAAGTTTCATTAAATAGAGATTCAAAGCCAGTTACACTAAAGTGAACTCAAAACATTACGTTGAACCAAATGCGCAATATAAAAAGGCATAGAACCCCGACCTTCCTATTACAACTTACAAGTTGAACTTTAATAGTTCAGTTCATCTAGATGGCGGCTGCAGTTTGACCAAAAAAAAAAGGGCCGCTGTTGGTTTTGTTGTAGGAGATTCAAACGGAAGAGTAAAGCTTGCAGGTGCAGTTCCTATTAGTTTCTGTATGGTTCTTGAAGCCGAAGCCATTGGTCGTCTGAAATTTGGATTAATGTCTGCCAAATGATTTGATGAATATATGCTAAAGATAATTAAGCAAAGAAAAAAAAAAAAAAAAAGCAAACACAAAAGAAGTTGCATCTGAGAGGCACAGTTTCTTTGCATGTGCCTTCTAACATTAGAGACAATGCAAATGTAGTTGTGTGAGATATCCAACTCCAATTTCCAGACCACTACGCTAGCTTCCAAGAAAATCTGAAAGCTGGTAGTGAACCCTAGCTTCCAAGAATTTATTTAATTTTTGAGCACTTTTCTTATAAAAAGGGGTGAAAATATACTAAACTCATACACACTATACGCAAGTCATGACTCGAACCTAGAATCTTATTGAAAGAAACAATTGCTCCAAACCACTACACTAGTGAGTCCTTTACGAGTTCTGAGATTTTTGTTATATAGAAGCATTGGACTTTGCTTAACCTCCCCTCACCATTTTTTCTCTTCTAATATTCCTTTTCTTGCTGCGTAATGTAATGCAAAATATGACATCTTACGCTTCCTTGAATTTATCAACTTTTTTGTGTTTCTTTATTATTATTTTTTAATCTTTTTGTCTTTTATTTAACCCTAAACAATCATCTTGACAGTTGGATTTTGTTAGATTTTCAGGTCAAGCGCGCAACAAAGTTGACCAAAGCTTTTTTCATCTGATAAACAAAGACCCACGATTTGTACGTGATGCTTCAGTAGTACCAACTGGATAATTTTTGTTTAAGTTGGCATTACAATTTGAGGGAATTTTAAAAAGACCGAGTCATTTTCCATAAATTAAGAATTAAGCAGCTCATTTGACCCATTCTTCAAATTAGCTACCCTTTTACACACCCACCCATCTACTGGTTTACAATTTCTTTGAACTACCCACCTCGTTCTCTTTTTATATCTTTTGGATCTTTCTTTTTTCCTTTTGATCCCATTAATATCAGAGCACAAGCATTCTTTTTTTTCTTTTTTTTTTGGTTACAAGCCCTTTATGGAAGAAGAAAATTGCAGAAAAGCACTCCAAAATTAATACTTATGTAAACAGATTTAAGAGGACTAGAAATAAAATTGCATTTGGCAACTCCACCACGAGGTCAATTGATTCCAGATAGAGTTATAGGGAAGTTTAGACCTATATATGTTTAAGGGAGTAAGTTGAAACCTATAATTTTTGTTCCAAGAAATTAGAAATTCTCGTAAAAACCCTCGAAAATATTGTAGTTGAAGAATATCGGGTTTAGTGTAAAACCCATGTTTGTACTAATTTGATGAATTTTGGTGTCACCAAACAAAAAATACATATAAGCAAGGATATGGAATAGGTGACCAATCTGGCACACGGTAAAGATAATAGAGCGAAGAAAAACAAAAACGAAAAACAAAAGAAGTTGCAGCACAGGAAGTTCCAGCCCTCTAATGCAAGTATTTCTTTGCCCGTGCCTTCTAACATTTGTGATCGATAATGCAAATGTTCAGTGAGATATCCAACTCCAAGTTGAAAATGTCGAGTGTTGGATTATTATAGCAACCTCATATCATTCTCTAACTTGGATGCAAAATCCCACAATAACCAAAAACAGTTCTGCATCTTCCTATCTGATCAAAACAGATTTTAAACTTACAAAACTTGAAAAACACCTGCCACAATACAAACTAGGGCATCATTTGACGTGCTATTTTTCCCCTCCCTTCCTGTGTTTATCAGAACCGTCCAGAAGCGCCGCCATGCTGGTTCTGGTTCAGGGAAGGGTCAATGCAAGGATCTTGCTTCAAAGCAATTTCTGCAGTTGTTCCTTATCCAATCGAGTCTTGCAAGAAAATAGGAGTTCATATTGAGCTCCAAATATACGTTGGCGCTTTAGCCAAAAAAACTTCTTCTGCAATTCATGCGGTTGTGTCTTTATGACCAGATATTGTTTCTTGATTTCCATTTCAAACTGCTCTCTGGACTTTTTATCAATATGAGGTGATCGCAACACAGTATATAAGACTCGTGATTCAGGCAATGCTATCCTCCGTGTGGAAGGTGGAAGCCCCCACAAAAGGTTTGGGTGATGAAAAGATCGAATCACTACGCATATCTTGGTTGCCATTACTTTTAGTGCTCTTTCTTTTTGGCTGACTATTTTGACAATCTATAAACAAATCCTAGTCAGTGGAATGATGGCAGGGTCTAAACTTAAAAATGATTTAAATAAAACAGAAAAAATCCAGTCCTTCATGATAAATTTTGGGTACGAAATGGGAAAAAAAAGACCACCACATATCAGAGCATTTTCGTATCTTAAAAAATCTTTAACAAATCCTCCATTAAGCACTTTATGAAATCAAGGGAAACCCATCCATCAAGTCAGGCCTTTTTGAAGTATTCACAACTTTACTATGCTTCTGCAGAACCAAGTCCCAAACAGTCAAGCATCTCTAGAAAAATAAAACCCCAAATCCCTAAAACTAAATAACATCAACCAGGTTGTCATAGAAAACATAACTACAAAAAAAAGGATGGGGAAATCATATAACATATGAACAAAGATTTCAAATCAGACTTATAGATTATGTACAAAAAGTAACAAATAATGGGACTGAGTACCAAGAAAGTAAAATAAAACAATCAGAAGTATATAGAGAAAATGAAAAACAAACCAAAGTCGTTTGGTATTAGAAAATCTAAAAACATATACAGTCGGATCAAAATAGAAATGATATTTAATCTAAACAATAAAGTCCCAGTACAAACAAAAAAACAAGGAGAGGACCAACCAAAGTAAAAATTTACTGCTTCAGTTTGGAGATGTCTAACCTAAAAACTTGGATCTCCTTCAGCAAGTAATGAAGAACGAACCTTGACTGCAACTATAACTGGAGAAAATCAACTGCGATAACAGATGAATCAGTTGCAATCTATCACCTATAGCCATCATATCTCATGAAAAGATAACAGCTTAAATCTCATTAAGCATAATAATACTAGGAAAACATGATTGCATGACAAACATAATGTGAATCAATTTATGAGTTTATAGTTATTTTGTATAATGACAAAAAAAGAATTGTCTACAAATTTCAAAGCTCTTCCTCTTTCAGGAATATAAGGAAAATCATATTATATACACGATAGGAAAAATAGCTCTGTTTATGAAAGCACATCAACAAGGAAACTCAAATCATATATGAAGGTACAAAAAAACTCATGTGGGAGCTGCATAACAGCTACTCCCGCCAGAGAGCAGCCCTCCATGAAAGGACCTCGAGGTAGACCAGATTAAACCCTCTCTGCGCCAGAGAGCAGCCCTCCCTGAATTTCCAAGGAAACTAGCCATGACTCATTATTTTTTTTTTTCTGGTTTTTAAAACTGAAAATTAAGTAAGATTGGTAACTATATTTGTTTTTGTTTCCTCGTTGACCCTTGATCCTGCCCTTCTAAGTTCTAACAATCAAACCGGCCTCCTTAACCACAAGCTCAGACAAGTAACTTCTTGGTCTGACCTAGTGACCTTCTGATCTAACCTAGCGACCATTGGACTCAACTTGATGACCATCGAACTTGACCCGGTGACCCCCACCTAGGCATGACCTTGTGATCCAACCCTATGACATACTGATAGTCATTCTATATAGTTAATTTGAAATAATTAAATTATCTTTACCAAAATATATATATATATATATATATATATATATATATATGTATTCAGAAACCATTTAAGCAATTATTCTTAATTTTCTATTGCAATGAACGTAAAATGTTTTTGCTATAGAGGAGTGACTAAACAAGCATCACAGTAAAAAAGGCCAGAAACAAAGAAACAACCCAAGTTTGGTCCACAACTAGCAACTGCAGATCAACCAAATACCCAAATATTGGGAACTAAAAGAGCTAATTTTCATATCCTTGCTACCATTTCTCAACAAAGGTTCAGTACCAATTTTGGAAAAAGAAATCAAGGGAAGGAAAATGAACATACAGGGTAGAGAGCATTGGGCATTCTAATTAAGCTAATCCATCGACCCAGAGCCACACAAAAGCATAATCAACCAAACAGAATCAATTACACATAACCAAAATCAACACACAAACAACTTACCGACATGGAGTAGGAGGATGAGGATGAGGCAACACTTTCTTGGTTTTGGAATTTGGCGATTTATGGTTTTCCGTACGGTTGTTCAGAATCTGAATGGAAAGAAAACGGATTGGAAGGAGCTGCTGTGGAGATGGAGAGAGCTACGCTGGAGTTTCCGTTGCCCAGCTTTAGTGAAACCAAACCAAACATTTTGTCCCTAAGCAAAACGGCGCCGTTCCAGCGTCTAGTAACCCAGAGGTGTCACAGGCCCTAAACTATGTTGCTTCACCAAAATTCCCAAAAAAAACCGAACCCACCACAACACAGCTCGAGGATATTAATGTAAAAACACACCACCAGAACCTGCCAAATATCAAACTAAAGAGAAATTAATTAGGATTTGAATTTAGTTTCCCTAACTGGCTCACACTCTCCCTCCCCCTATAAATTACTCAATCACAATAACCCGACCTTTATTATTGCTTTGCTTCGGTTAGATGATAGACATCTCCAAAAGAGAGAGAAGAAGTAGGCTGCTGCTGGATCCAGAAGCTATTAAAAGACTAAGGTATTTTCTTCAAAGATCAACACTTGAGCACCATAAATTTTATTTTTTGGTTCGAATCCAAAGTTTTGCAACATGCTTGCTTCTAATTACGTTCATAACTTAAATTGATCCAAACTTTTTTTCTTTTCCATGTTGTATATGTTATTTTCGTGAACTAAATCTCTCACTAAGAGCATGTCCACCGCAAGGACTTTAGCTAGAGCAAGAGGCCCATTCTCTCAGTTTTGGATCTCCAGCGCAGCACCTGCAGCCTTGGGTCCCACCAGCCTGGGCAAGCCCAAGGGCAGATTTTGCCTGGGCTTCAGCCCTAGGGCACTGATGTCAGTAGTGATGTCACGCTGACGTCAGCGGATCAAAAAAATTGAAAAAAATGGAAAAAAAAGTCAAATTTTTTTTAAAAAAAATATCAAAAAATTATGGATGTTTTCCTTATAAATACATAACAATTTTATTCACTTTCCCTATAAATACATAACAAGTTTATATTTTGTTGCATATTCTTTTTTTTTTCTTGCCCTTGCCCTAGCCTTTTAGGGTGGAACCAAAAAAGGCAAGGCTGCCACTATTCACATAAATAGTGGCAGCCCTTACTTGCCCTTGTCCTTACCTTAGCTCTTATGGGTGGAGATGTTCTAAGAGATTTATTTTAACTTCAAAAAGAAACGCAAAGAGAAATTATCTAATTTTTATGTGATTAAATATCTTGATATTGTGTGCGTGTATGCGACTAGGGTTTTATGTATCTTAATCCATGTTTTGAACTGAAAAACAGGCCTCATTGGGCGGAACCACAGCCAAGGATGTTGTGGGCTGTAGACCAGGAAGTTTTGAAGAAAAACTAATAATAAACCTATATCTACTGGCCCACCACAACAAGTTTGCTGCTTTTTGGTTTTTTCATATGCTAAATCTGCTGCCTGTTTCGACCCAAAAATAAAAAAATAAAAAATCTTATGCCTGTTTTTTGTGTGTGAAATTATCTGTTTCCTTTAGCAAAAGATTTTTGAAGAAGTAAAAAAAACCATATATGCCCAACCATCAACTACAACCTAAGAAGCACGGACACGGATACGGATACGGGGATACGATACGACACGATACGGGGATACGACAAATTTCTAAAAATTAGGATACGATACGTCGTGGATACGGCAATTTAAATAATATATAATAATTTTAAAAATAACAATATATATAATTTATAACATATTTTAAATAACATAAAAATGATAATATTATTACTTTTGATATTATTACTTTTAACATACTTCCACTTGTCTTGGTTATAATATTATTACTTTTAATAAGACAAACAAAACAAAATCCTTTAGTCAAAACGATAAGACCAGCCATCACGTGGGGTGTGGGTGAAACTGTGAATATTAAACAAACAAAATCCTTTGACCTAACAAGAACAAAACAAAATCCTTTTGTCAAAGAAACAGAGAAGAGAACCCGACGCCGCCGACAATGAAGAATGAAGAAGAAGAAATTGATGAGTAGGGGCGCCGCTGGATGAACAAGAAAAAGGAAGATCTGGGCTTCTTAAGGACGAAGAAGAAGAATTGATGAGCGGGGGCACCGCTGGATGCAGAAGAAGAAGGAAGATCTGAAAAAAGAAGTGGAGACGTTTCCTGATACGCGTATCCTAAACATCAGATACTCGTATCTGTAATGTCAGATACGCGTATCTTTTTGTCGTTGACCGTATCCGCTTACTCGGATACGTATCCATCGCGTATCCGCACGTATTCACAGCGTATCGTATCCCCTAGCGTATCGGATACGGGATACGCACCTCAACCAGCGTATCCGTGCTTCTTAGACTACAACACATTAGGAAAATATTATTTCTCAAGTTCATTTGTATTCTCTTTTGAGAGTGGAATAATATGTTAACCTAATTATATTGTCCTTATGTTTACAACTAATATATATGTGAAACTAATTATTTATATTTTTGCACTCTGCATTTTAGAAGCTTAATCAGTTAATGCTAATAAATTTGAATTTCAAAATGCAAAGGTAAGATTTTTTTAATAAAAAAATCATTAACGTTAAGCTAAAATTTTTAGCTTGCCCCCCACCCACCGAAAAATTCATGATTCCGCCTTATGTATGTCAGTTGTAGCTAGCAAAACACTTTTTCCATTTATATCATCTATATACAGTTCCCTTATATTAAAGGATCCCTCAAATTATTTGAGAAACCCCCTTTAGAGTACCGTACGAAATTCTTTTCAATACATATTAATTTGAGTTTGATCGTATACATATTTATCGTTTATTTATTAATTATTGAAACTATTTTTTGTTTGCAGAGTTATAAAAAGATGCCTCCTAGAGCTAGAAGAAGCGTAGAACTCATACCAAATGAGATTGCTCGTAAGATGACCTTTCGGAAGCGAAAGAAAAGTATATATAAAAAGGCAGACGAGCTTTCGAAACTCTGTGATATTGATGTTTGCTTGATCATCTATGAAGCTGATCCAAAGAAAGGGAGGGCAATCCAATCAGAGACGTGGCCTCAAGATTCAGCTGAATTCAATGGCATTTTTAACAAGTATAAAGCTTCTAAGGATATTCATGTCCCTGGTTTAAAGCAAAACTTCAATTTGTCTGATTTTTACAACGCAGCCAAGAAAGAAGACGTGGATCGAAAGTTTAAAAAATTGTACCCAACATGGGATGATCGAATCGATGAGTTTTCGTAGGTCGAATTGATTAAACTAATTGGTTCACTGGAAGCCAAGGTACAAGCTTCATCCAAGAAGATTGATTCCGTGGAACAAAATCGAAATGTATCCAAAGCAGAAGAGCACCACACCAACATGTGTTGGAAGCCTACTAATCAAGTCCCTGATCAGCAAACTTGTCCTGAATTCGGTGCCTTTAATATGATTTCAATCAATACTACAACTTCAGCCCTATAATTGATGTCTATATGTGCAATATCTCAAACTGCCTACTGCATGGATTTCAAGCTCATTGAAGATCTGATGATCTAACCCTTACTGAATTTGTAGCCGTCTTTTAGTTTGATTGATTCAATTTCTGATTTACGACCTTTTGTCAATATCGAAAATACATGCCTATGTTTACTTAATTTACTTTCGGAATTGTGGTATTTTTATGTTCTGTCATCTATTGGGTGTCATTGTTTTCATTTGTTGTTTTATAATATTGTAAGGTGTTCTCTATTTCATTTAAAATATTAGAGCTACACTTATGATAATACATGTGTATCTCCTAAAATACTAACTAAGCTCCAAGTTTCGTGGTATTTTTCAATAGGGTGTTGTTAAACTGATGCAGCATGACAAATAAATGGCTAAAATCTTAGTCTAGAACATAGAACTCTGTAATCCCTCAGAAAGATATGAGGAAACTTCAAGGTTAATTTGATAAACTGAAATAACAAAACATAACCCTAGCCACGAGTAAAGTATATTTAAATACTCCTAGAAAACCTAAGAAAAACAAGTGAATTAAAATAGGAAAATAACAAAGTTTCCAAAAATTGTAAAATCTTTAAAACTAGATTTCGGGCTATTAAACGATCTCGGATGCCTGAAAAAGCTCATACGTCATGAAAAATCAATGAGTTTTACTCGTGACGCCATTCTCTTCGAATCAACGAGTCATGGGCCCGATTCCGAGCTTTGAGCCCAAATTTGCAGTTTACTTGATTTGCCTTGCGCGCTCGTCGCTCCAACCCTTTTTTGATTG
Organism: Prunus persica; assembly: GCF_000346465.2. Lineage (NCBI taxonomy): Eukaryota > Viridiplantae > Streptophyta > Magnoliopsida > Rosales > Rosaceae > Prunus > Prunus persica. The sequence goes on from NC_034015.1 coordinate 5,533,313, forward strand.
CTTCCGCCATCTGTTCTACATCAGTCCCTTCCACTTCCTAAGAACTTGACCCCGAGTTATGATTAGGATAGATTGACTCATCATCATGGATGTGACACCCCGACCCTATTTTAATTACCCATTTAAATTATCAAAATTTATTTAATTATGAAATTACAATTTTGCCCTTGGGGGGTTGGGTCATTTTGGTCACTTTTTAATCCGGTAGGATTTTAGGGAAATGAATGGTACCGTTGCGATATGAGTCCGTAGACACACAGTAGGCTCAAATCGGAGTTGTAACGAAGAAGTTACAAGCTACGGAAGCCCAGTGGCATAACCGTAAATATTTTGAAGTAGGTTTTTAAAAATCTGAATTCCTTCTCTCTCTATCTCTCCCC
>NC_034015.1:5535396-5549468 GCF_000346465.2 Prunus persica
AGATGGGTTTTGATCTTCTATTGGCAGTGCTTCAGAGATGTCCCTCTCATATTTTTAACTTAGTTGGAATTGCTTACTTTTCAAAGCTGAGGTAGTCACGTGGGTGTGTTTTTAATCCCTTGGGTTTGAACCCAACAAAAGTTATGGGCTGATCCTTGAAGCCCAAATGACAGTTTCCACGTTGGTCTTTCTTGGGCTGGGGGCTTTGTTTTCGACATCCTTGCGTGAAGCTCAACCTGTCTGGATCCTAATTTTGTTATCCTCAAGTTTTTGGGCTGGGCAGGTAATTTTACCATGGGCCTGTCTTTTGAACTTTGGCGTGCTAAATTTAGGCCCAAACAGTTTCACAAGCCTTACTTGAATTCTCTTCTCAACTTTCCAGGAACCCGTTCTCAACTACCTTGAAACTTACAATACATACAGCTGAATACTAGTGCCCATAGTTCATCATTTTCAATTACTGAATATATGTACTAATATAATCATACACTTAAATATTTAGTTAGTTATAAATCACGTCGAACCCTACTCAAATATACCTCAAACGACACACACACACACACCTCAAACACCGCTGTCTTTATGATGCATATATAATGCAGTGCAAACTCCATTTATGCCTGTAAAATAATAATACAAATAATAACAATAATATATATCAAGCTTAATTACATGAATAATTATATTCATCCACATCAAAAAAATAATATCCATGGAAAAACATCAGTAATAATATTCATATAACATCAAATAATATTCACCGAGTAAAACAACAATAATATTCATATTTATAGTATTATATATAAGCACCAAGATTAAAAGTGATATAGCCCAATCGGAAATTAGGAAACCCTACCTCATGTCCAGCTAGCTAAAATACCAAATTTACCCTTAAGAGATTCTCGGAGTTGCTGAATCTACACTTTTGATCCAATTCCTTGAAAATTTTTCTTCTTCTCTTCTCTCTCTCTCTCTCTCTCTCTCTCTCTCTCTCTCTCTCTCTCTCTCTCTCTCTCTCTCTCTCTCTCTCTCTCTCTCTCTCTCTCTCTCTCTCTCTCTCTCTCATTATCCTCTCCCCCAATCTTATCTTTAGTTAAAGAAATTAATATCATTAGCCTAGACTAACAACTCATCCCAAAATCAGATTTTTTTTAAGAGAAAGAGGGAAGGGGGGAAGAATGAAGAGAAGAACAAAAGCTTCGCTTACACGTTGGCTTCTCTCTTTTCTTTTTTTTTTTGGCCTACAAGGATATTTTAGTAATTATTCACACATAAGGGTATTTTGGTCATGTTTGTCCAACTTTAAATTAAACACACTTAATTTAATAATCTCAATCCAAAATCACTTGATAAAATACTCATAATCATTCTTCACCATAATATTATTTTTCACTAAAATATGAAAATCCACCTTGAGTTTTTCGGGGTATTACAACATTCCATCCAAATACTATATGTAAGTATTTTCTTACAACAAAGTATCAGATTTTTTGCTGTAACTTCATAATAAAAGGAATGGGGCATGTGAAGTTGAGCCATTTGGGATCACGCCTTCTGTTTTATTTATTTATTTATTTTTTCACCCTCTTTCTAACCTTCCTTGATTTTTTTGCTAAACAAAGAATAAATTTATATTTGTTGAACCCTGCAAAATCTTTCAAACAGTTACATGTGAAAAAAAAGAAAAAGAAACACTCATGTGTAAAATATAACCTTTCAAAAGAAATAATTTCACTTATAAATGTATTTTTGACATGAAATCCCTACCAAAACAAGAGTAAGGAAGCAATTATTTGAGCTCAAATTTTAATAAATGTACATAATCATCAACCAAAATAATTCATATGATCAGATGAAAAAACAACGTAAAATTGAGGGACCATGATTCACATTATCCAAGACTTATTTAAAATCCTTAGCCACCTTGAAAGATTTGGATGCATAAATGTGATTTGCTTTTCATAGCAAATCACATAAGTGTGATTTAAAATCTTATAAGTTCTACAGAAACTTCCCATGTATAGTGAGCATAGTACATGTACGCAAATCCTGCACCAAGCACACAACTGATACCTGAAAGCCTCAAAAAGTTAGATGAAAGCGAGAAGATAAGGAAAAGAGGAAAGAGGGAGTGGGATAAAGAGGGACCTAGCAACAAGAACAGTCAGGTAAACAAGACTTTCAATGCAGCGGACATGTACATGTACAGAAACGTTGGACCAAGCACATAGTGATATTTGATAGCCTCAAAAAGTGAGATGAAACTCTTAGAGAGAGAGAGAGAGAGAGAGAGAGAGAGAGAGAGAGAGAGCAACAAGAAGGACAACCATGTAAAGAAAACTTGGAAACTTTTTTCTTTTTTAGGAAAAGAATCTCTATTTAATAGTGTACTAAAACCTATTACATTTTAGTGTTTCATATTTAGTATGAAAACTTCTGAAAAGTCATTACACAAAGTTCTCATTCTTCTTCAACTAACGTTTTTTTTCTTTATTCCTGGTTCTGGTCAGATTTGTTAATAAGTAGCCAAAAAGAAGGCTGTCAAAGTGGATAAGTTCACTGTGACTGAAAATAAAAATAATAGGCTGGCATGGCGAAGCAAATTAAAAACAAAAATTATGCACAAAGGATATAGAGCAGGATATGCTGTTTAGAAATCAAATTGTCAAAAGGTCAATAAATATGCAATGCTCTCCACTGGTGCTTCATTCTCATTTGCACTCTCTGAACAGACCTCTTCACTGAGGCAGTGAACTGGTTGGCTACTTTTTCTTCCTCATTGCGCTTGTCAATAGCCGACTTTAAATCGTTCTCCAGTAAGTGTTGATGCACAAAATTGTTTCAGCACTTTTGAGCCCAACTTAGTGATGTCTGGACCTTCAATTATGCTTTGGGCCTCGGTGGAGCGATTAATCTGCAAGATAAAACACTCGGTAAGACCTTAGGCACCGGTGTGGTATCGGCTGAAGGCTCTCCAATGCTCAAGTAAGTACGAAGTGAATAGTAATCTGGACAGAGTAATGGCTATGTTTGCCGAGAGTTCCAGTTACCTCCATTTTAGGACTTGTGCCTCTTTTATAAGTCTTGGGAGGTATGCATGTTGTGTAGAATTTTGATGTGGGACTGTAGAAATTCACTGTGGGTGCTCAATGTGTCCAGTGGAAGCTGGGGGTCTGGTCTTGAGCTCGACAGTAAAGGGGTGCCGAATGTTGTCTTACCGATTCTCTTTATGTCCACGTGTCGTTCCCCTATTGGTCCGTTAATTGTGGTATAAACAGCAAGGAACAAACAACTCACATCACATAACTTTAGCTACAATCATGCAGTCAAACAATATGGGTAGAATATTTTTCAGGTTGTATTTCATTCTCCAAAAGAAGGTATTTATAGTACAATGATGTAACCCTAGTATGGTCAAACTAGGAAACAAGATAAAAACCTAATTACACAATATCTGTACAACAAGGAAAGAAATATAATCCTAATAAACTAGGAAATAAATATCCTAATTAAACTAGGATCTCGCTAACACTCTCCCTCAAGTTGGAGTAAAGATGTCACACATGCCCAACTTGTCAAGCGAGTTGAGAAAGACCATAGTAGACACAGCTTTCGTAAGAACATCTGCCAATTGATACTCGGATGATATAAACGGAAAATAAATAATTTCAGCATCCAACTTCTCTTTAACAAAATGTCGATCAACCTCCACATGCTTTGTACGATCATGTTGCACAGAGTTATGCGCAATTGCAATTGCAGCTTTATTATCGCAATACAAATCCATGGGTTTCTGGGGTCCAAACCCAAGATCTCTCAACAATCTTCTCAACCATAGTAACTCGCACACACCTTAAGCCATCCTATGGTACTCGGCCTCGGCACTAGACCTAGATACCACTTTTTGCCTTTTACTCCTCCAAGTAACAAGATTACTACCAACAAATGTGAAATATCCGGACGTAGAACGTCTATCAGTGACTGAACCAGCCCAATCAGCATCCGTATAACCTTCCACATCTGTATGACCATACTTGCAAAACATTAACCCCTTTCCAGGAGTTACTTTCAGATACTTCAAGATGCGCATCACAACACCCATATGATCTTCACTAGGAGAATGCATAAACTGACTCACTACACTCACTGCATATGCAATATCAGGACGTGTATGAGATAAAAAAATCAATTTCCCCACAAGTCGTTGATAACGCTCTTTATCTGTAGGGACTTGAACAGGGTACAACCCCAACTTATGATTCTGTTCACTAGGGGTATCAATTGGTTTACAATCTAACATTCCAATCTCTGCAAGTAAATCCAAAATATACTTTCTTTGAAATAGAAAGATTCCATTTTTGATCTGGCAACTTCAATCCCAAGAAAGTACTTCAAATCACCCAATGACTTCATCTCAAATTCGGAAGCCAGATACTTCTGAAGATTTTACATTTCTACCTGATCATCTCCAGTCACAATCATATCATCAATATAAATAATTAAAGCTGTCAATTTACCTTTATGACGCTTTAGAAACAAAGTATGGTCTGAGTTACTCTGCATATACCCAAATTTCTTCATAGATGCTGCAAATCTCCCAAACCACGCTTTTGGAGACTGCTTCAATCCATATAAAGACTCCTGCAGCTTACACACAACACCCTCCTTAGAGGTTATAGGAATACCAGGAGGGAGATCCATGTAAATCTCCTCCTTGAGGTCACCATGTAGAAATGCATTTTTGACATCGAATTGTAATAAGGGCCAGTCGCGGTTAGCAGCCAGAGACAATAGTACACGCACAGTATTGAGCTTTGCCACTGGAGCAAAGGTCTCCAAATAATCCACTCCATAGGTCTGAGTATAACCCTTTGCTACCAACCTAGCCTTGTAACGGTCAATGGAACCATCAGCTTTATGCTTCAAAGTAAACACCCATCTGCATCCAACAGCTTTCTTCCCTCGTGGCAAAGGAACTAAATCTTATGTTTTATTCTTATTCAAGGCATCAATTTCAACATTCATGGCATCCATCTATTTGGGGTTAGATAAAGCATCCTGCAACTTAGTTGGCACACATACACTAGGTAATTGACACAAATATGATGCATATGATTTAGACAAACAATGAGTTGACACATACTAGCTAATGGGATATTTAGACTTGGCATGTATATCAGGAGAATATTGTACTTTAGGTTTCCCACGAGTGGTTCGTAGGGGTAACTGATAAGTTGACACAGATAGATCATTAGAAATTACCTCACTTGATTCACTATCACGAGTAGATTGAGGCGCTAGCAGGGCAGAGAGGGGTATTGCATTGAACTCATCCATACAAGAATCACTGTCATTATTTTCAGATACAAGCGACTGGTCACTTGCTTCAGTGTGACAGGTTGTTTCCACACCGAGAGCACTTGCTTAATCTCTAGATATGGGCGACTAGTCGAGTTTCAAAGGGCGATCAATTGTTTCTTCTTCACATGGACAACAAGTTTCATCTTCAGATATGGGCGACCAGTCACTTGCTTCAGTGTGACAGGTCATTTCCTTCCCAAGAGCAGTATCTTCAAACACATCATTCTCTAATCCAGGACTCTCCAATTCACTCCCCCTCTCCCCCTGAATTAGAGAGGAGGGAGAGACATAATATGACACTTCTTCATAGAAAGTCACGTCTAAAGTAACATGCATCTTCTGGGTAGGTGGATGATAACACTTATAACCTTTCTGAGTAAAAGAATAACCAATAAAGACACATTGCAGAGCACAAGGATCAAGTTTACTCCGTTGATGAGAGTAGACATGAACATAGGCAACACACCCAAAAACTTTAGGAGGCAACTTGGAGACTGAGACAGGGGAAACATGGTCACCAAACACATCATGTGGAGTCTTGAAATCAAGAACCCGGCTAGGAGTACGATTAATCAAATAGGCAGCAGATAAAACAGCATGCCCCTACAGATGATGGGGAACAGACATGTCCAACATAAGGGAGCGGGCAACTTCAAGTAACTGACAATTCTTGCGTTCAGACACACCATTCTGCTGAGGAGTAAATGGGGTTGTCGTTTGGTGAATAATACCTTGAGCACAGAAGAAAGATGCTAAAGTGTTATTCACATATTCACTTCCGTTATCAGTCCGGAATACTTTGACCAGAGCATGAAACTGAGTAGACACTATAGTACAAAACTCTAAAAGGATGGAAGCAATATCATGTTTATTTTTCAACAACAAAACCCAAGTGAGTTAGGTACAATCATCAATAAATGTGACGAACCAACGAAATCCATTCGAAGTAACGCGAGCCGGACCCCACACATCAGAATGCACTAAATCAAAAGGCTTTGCAACTTTAGTGTCACTCAAAGGAAACACAGTGCTACTACTCTTGGCCAAAATACATGTCTCACACTTAAAACTGGACTCATCACAAGAGCGGAATAAAGATGGAAACAGATGCTTAAGGTAGCCAAATGACGGGTGTCCCAAGCGACGATGCTATAACCAAATTTGTTGTTTGTCTTTGACACTGCAACATTGAACAGTATTAACGGCACGATCACGAACTAGTGCAGAAGGCAATGTCAAATAATATAACCCCCCTATCCATTTACCATGCCCAATCGTCTCGTGAGTCTTGAGATCCTGAAAAGAGCAATGCGTAGGATAGAAAGTAGCAGAAGCATAAGTGTATCACGTAATCGACCAACAGATAACAAATTACAATGGATATTGGGAACTAGTAACGCACGAGACAAGAACAGAGTAGGAGTGTGAGAGATTATGCCCTCACCAGTAATTGGAGAGGGCAAGCCATTAAACCTAGTTATGTATGGGTCACGGGTGTTACTAGACAACTCATAAAAAAATTTAGCATCATAAGTCATATGATCAGAAGCACCAGTGTCAATTATCCAAGTATTGGAGCCAGTACCTGGAATAATCAGAAACACACAAATTTGCAGAGGCAGCAGCAACAACACCAACAATAGAGTTACTACTACAAAAAAGCAAAAAGACGACGGTAAATCACCGTCGTGTATTTGGTTTTTCAATGGTCGTGGAATCCACCGTCATCTTTTCCCTCATAAACCACGACGCTAAATAACCGTCGTTGTTAAACAATACAACGTCATCAAAAAATACAAAACGACGTCTTTGTACTGCAAAAAGATCTAAAAAAAGCAATCGAGGATGATAATAGACGACCAATTCTCTAAAAAGACCGTCGTTAAAAAGGGAAAATATGACACATATTAAGAGAACAAGGCCGCAAGATAGACATACAACGATGACAATAAAAATACGCCGACGTTAAATATAATTTTCACGACAATAAAAAATATGACGTCTTTAAATACATTAGAAGACGACGTTATTGATACCTACTACGTCGCACATATAAACACAACCGTCGTACAATTAATTTTCCACTTCGATTTTTCGATAAAAGATGACGTGGAAATAGTTGTCAGTGTCATTATTTACGACGTATGTGTTTCTATAGTAGACGTTGAAAAACTAAACAACGTCAGTTACAAATATATGAGAGTCGTATTAAAAAATTTATACGTCCTATTTTCAGAAACAAACAACGACCATAAATATTAGACGTTGTTAAATACAACAACGTCGGAAAACAATAAAAACAGACGTGTTTAGTCTGCTAAAGTTCTACAACGTCTCTTATTTACAAAAAACCGTCGTGAAATAAATTTTCCACTTCGATTTTTCTAAAAAAGATGACGTGGAAATAGTTGTCAGTGTCATTATTTACGACGTATACATTTATATAGTCGACGTTGTATTTATATGTATTCATTACTCACGACGCACTTAATAATATAGACGACGTTGAACGTCTAAACAACGTCGGTTCCAAATAAATGAGAGCCGTATTACAGAACATATAGACGGCGTAGATTATGATGGGAGCCGTATTACAAATAACGTCGTTTAATTGTTATTAGACGGCGGTTATAATGAATTTCCGTCGGAATTAATTTCGTTCCTCTTCGTTTATAAAAGAACTTGCGACGTGGAAAATGTATGATGACGTCGTATTTTTTAACGTTCAGATTATATATCTCGTTTTTTAGACGTCGGTATTATGGGATTGGAGTCGTGTTATTTTGAATTACATGGCGGTTCTTTATCCTTCACCGACGTGATATCCTGAATAATTGCTTCACAATAGCGTCGTGGTTCTTCATTGTTACGTTGCTTTAAGACGTCGGTAAATATGCTGAATAACTGATTCACAATAACGTCGTGTTTTATTTGAACGTAGAAAGTGAAGAAATCACATTACAATATATTACAAAATTAATGTCATACACTGCCAATTACATAAGCATCATTCAATCCATATATCTTCACACCCATCTCGAATATTTTGACCGCCTAACTCACCTACCAGTTCATCAAATGTGTCAACATTTGGCATCCCTCTAGTAAATGGCTCACACTCAATTATCACATCACCTAATACTTCATCACCAATAACATCATTATATTCTCTACTAGGCATTGATAACACTACCGACCAACCACGATGCATCGGGTCGTCAACAAAAAATATTTGTTTGACTTGAGAAGCCAAAACAAATTGGTCATTCCTATGTCCAATTTTACTCAAATCTACAAGGGTAAATCCAAGTTCGTCGACTACAAGACCAGAACTATCTATCCAATCACACCTAAAGACTGGGATTGTAAACTTTTGGTAGTCAAGGTCCCAAATTTCTTGAATGACACCATAGAAACCCATATTTGAGAGAATTGGGTTTTTATCCTTGGCACTAGCAACTTGCATGGTATGTGCAAGTAAATAAACTCCACTATTTTGAGTTGTCCGCACATCATCTTGTGCCTTGATATTGAATTTAATACCTTTAATAAGATAGCTCCTATATAATGGCACTGACATGTTTGGACCAGCTGCTAGCCACCTTAAATTTTCTGATACGCCATGATTGTCTTCCTCAAGTTCACTTTGAACCTGCAAATTAATCATATCTTAATTCATCCTAACATATAAATAAGAAGAAAATTAAAAGAGAAATACGTTATTCAACAACATATACCTTGAAGCGTAGCCATTGAATGAAAGTGCTATTGTGCTTATCCTGCAGCCACTTTGTTCTCTTTCTAAATTTTGGATAAGCAGTCTTGATGTGGATCATATGTTGCCTACATGACACGAAAAATTCAAGCATTACGGTCCCAAATATATAAGATAAACATAAGAAATAATTTTAAATGGAAACTTAAAGAATAAAACTCATACGTACTCGATATAAGGTAGGACTTCCTCCGTATTCTCCAAGACATATAGATGTGCTTGATTCAACAGGTCCTGATCAACTACGCTCACTGTGCAACCTGATAATGGCTTTGAAACTCCCATCTTTTGGCTTGAAGGCACTCCAACTGTACTAACATCAGATAAATGCTGAGTACAAAACTCTACCGCTTCTTCAGCTATATACCGCTCAGCAATGCAACCTTCGGGACGAGTACGATTCTGAACATACCCCTTCAGCACTTTCATATATCTTTCAAACGGATACATCCACCTAAAATATACTGGCCCACATAGACGAACTTCTCTGACAAGATGTACTACTAGATGAACCATGATATTAAAGAATGAAGGGGGAAAGTACTTCTCAAGCAAACACAGAGTAACTACTACATCTTCTTCCAACTTATCTAGCTTGGAAACATCAACAGTCTTTGCACATATAGCATTGAAGAAGAAGCACAAACGAGTTATTGCATACCTTGCAGGCTTCTCCAAAACAGAACGAATTGCCACAGGGAGCAATTGTTGCATTAAGGTATGACAATCATGTGATTTAAGGCCAAGAAGTCTTGAATCTTGTACAGATACAAGATTTTTAATATTTGAAGAATAACCTTCAGGGACCTTCATACCATAGAAAGAATTGCAAACCTCTCTCTTCTCTGCTCTTGACAAATTCCAAGGCCCAGGAGGCAAACGAGTACGTCTTTCTCCATACTCGGGTTGCAAATCAGTTTTGACCCCCATGTTCAATAAATCTAATCAAGCAGCAATCCCATCTTTATTTTTTCCAGGGATCTCCAGCAATGTACCAATGATACTATCGCAAACATTCTTCTCAATGTGCATAACATCTAGGGCATGCATCACAGGAAGGTATTTCCAATACTCGAGATCAAAGAATATTGATTTCTTCTTCCAACAAACTCTGTCACCATTTTCAACCATATGCAGCACTTCTTCTCCGGTTAATGGCTCTGGAGGTATGCCATATTCAGGTTTCCCATTAAAAGCTGCACGTTGCCTCCTATATGGATGATTGATTGGTAACCATTTTCTATGCCCAATGTAACAAATTTTGTGGCCATTTTTCAACCTGTGACTAGGTGTATCATCGCCGCATATTGGACAAGCTTTATATCCTTTAACAACACAACCAGATAAGTTTCCATAGGCGGGGAAATCATTAATTGTCCACATTAATGCAGCTCTGAGTGTAAAGTATTCTCCATTATGTGCATCATACACTCCTCTAATCCCAACCCACAAGGATTTTAAATCATCAATCAAAGGCTCCAAGTAGACGTCTATATCATTTCCGGGTTGTTTAGGACCGGAAATCAATAAGGTTAACATCATGAACTTTCGTTTCATGCACAGCCATGGAGGGAGATTATATGTAACTAAGATAACCGGCCAACAAATATATCTGCTACTTAGAGAACTGTGGGGATTGAATCCATCAGATGAAAGAGCCAATCTCAAGTTTCTCGGCTCATTACCAAACTCAGGCCATTTATCATCAAGAAGTTTCCAAGACGGGGAATCCGCCGGATGAGACATCTGACCGTCAATTGATTTTCTAGCAACATGCCACCAAGTCAAACTCTTAGCTGTCTCATGTGATTGAAACATCCTTTTAAACCTTGGAATTGGGGGAAAATACCACACCACCTTCGCTGGCACACCCTCTTTCAAGATTGCATCTTTGCCTTCCTTCCACCTTGAGATACCACAAGTAGGACAATTAGTTGAATCCTCATACTCCTTCCTATACAAGATGCAATCATTGGGGCATGCGTGCATTTTCTCATAACTCAGCCCCAATGCACACAAAGTCTTTTTAGCCTCATACATGGAGGTTGGTATTGTATTTCCTTCTGGAAGCAAATCGCCTTGAAGTATCAATAATTCTGTAAAACAGACATCACTCATCCCATGTTTTGCCTTCAAATTATACAACTTCACTAATGCCGATAACTTCATGTACTTTCTACAACCAGGGTACACTGGTTGATCTCCATCCCTAATCACATTGGCAAACTCATACGGATCCGAACCAAAATCACCAAAATCATTATCATCCATATCAATTTCTTCAGACACAAAACTGTACCTACTATGGCCATCATCTTCTTCAACATTTCTGCTAGCATTAGTAGTTGCTTCCCAAGGTTCTCCGTGAAATGTCCAATTCTTATAGCTTTGGTCAATTCCATTAAAGTATAAGTGATCCCTTATAATTCCAACCCCAAACAACTTCAAATTAACACATTTAACACATGGACAACGGATATGTGTTGTAGTTAGAAGATTTTCTACAGCAAAGTTCAAAAATGCTTCCACCCCAAACTCATATGCCTTCGATCTTCTATCCGAGTGCATCCATGACTTATCCATCTCCGACACTATAACCTATTATCTATAATAAAGTGAAAATACAGGCAATGACCATCATTATAGCAGATTATACAATGATCTAATCGCAAGTAATAAACAACAGAGACGACGGGTTTTAATCAAAAACAGACGTATTTGGCATATATAGACGACGGATTTTCAACAGACGTCGTCTATTATACGTAATACAAACGACGGTTTATGAAAAAACCGTCGTGTATAAGTAATACAACGACGGTAGTTTAAAAACACCGTCGTGTAATCGTCGTCGTACGCCTTAAAATTCGTCGTGTCTCAGTTTATTTTCAAGAACACAAAACCCATTAAGAACACAACATATATATGAAACCAAGCAAGAAACCAACATATACATGAAACCAAGCATGAAAACAATAAATCCATTCCCAATTCAACATAACATAGGGTGATTAAAAGATACGACAAAATTAAATCCATTCCCAATTCAACATAACAGATAATGTAATCCATGAACCCATTAAACAGAAAATCCATGAACCCATACCTATAAGCATTGGTGCACTTTGCACCTTCTCCAGAGCGGAAAATGACAAGATCAAATAAAGGTGTCCTTTTGCTGGAAATCATTTGGAAGTTGGTGATGTGTCTTTTTGTGTTGATTTCCAGCAAAAGTACACCTTTATTTGATCTTGTCATGAACCCATTAAACAGAAAATCCATGAACCCATACCTATAAGCACATTATTAACAGATCGCAAAGCATATACCTAAAACCCTTTAACAAAACAACCTAATATCATTCAATGAATTTACAAGGGGAAGATAGGGTTTGTACTTACAGGTTGGACGAGCTCACAGATTCGACGAGCCTGGAGAGTGCAACTTTTAATTAGAGCAGAAGTGAGAGAGCGAAATGTTATGTCGCGTGAAATCTGAAATTTTAGGTTTCAGGGATCGAAGTATAAGACTAAGAGCCAAATCTAAAAAAATTTAGGTCGCGCGAAAATTTTTAGAGCGCGCGCGTTATAAAACGTCGAAAGAAAAACCAAGGCGAAAGTTCTACAAGTACCGACGTAAATTTAATATTCCACGACGGAAACTTCATTTTTCGGATTAAGAACGTAAGGCCGTTCATTTTTCGGATTAATTTTAAATTTATTTTGAATTTTTTATATAACGACGACTGAAAAACCACGTCGGTGTTAAGAAATTAAAGACGTTGTAAATTATATAAACCGACTTACATATTAAAATAACGTCGTTTAAAGCGTAAACCATGTCGTATGTTTTACTGTACGACGTAAAATATGTATTCCACGACCCAACCACCGTCGTTAAAAATTAATACACTAAACCCATAAAATTAAATTATACAATTTAAAAAATTAAGTTTATAAAAGGTTTTATGGTTTTAAAGCCTAACATATAACATAGACTACCCAAAAATTATACTTTAAAAATAAACCCCAATAAATAACAACACTAATCTCTAAACCCTAGACTCTAAACCCTAAACCATTAAACTAGAAGTGATTTTATGACTCATCAAAACAATTTTGTTTTGGATGGTCATTTTAAATTTTTGTTATTCAAAATGAATTTTTTCAAGGTTTATGTGGAAGAAAATATATCAATGACTTCATAGGAGTTGACTTTTCAATTTTCTGATTTATTTTATATTTATTTTGAATATTTTGATATAAAAATAATAAAATATTCTTACCATACAACAAACCACGTCGGTGTTAAATAAATTGTAGACGTTGTAAATTGTAATAGACTACTAAGTCGTTAAAATGACGTCGTTAAAATGAGAAACCACGTCGGTGTTAAGAAATTAAAAACGTTGTAAATTATATAAACCGACTTACATATTAAAATGACGTCGTTTAAAGCGTAAACCATGTCGTATGTTTTACTGTACGACGTAAAATATGTATTCCACGACCCAACCACCGTCGTTAAAAATTAATACCCTAAACCCATAAAATTAAATTATACAATTTAAAAAATTAAGTTTATAAAAGGTTTTATGGTTTTAAAGCCTAACATATACCCTAGACTACCCAAAAATTATACTTTAAAAATAAACCCCAATAAATAACAACCCTAATCTCTAAACCCTAGACTCTAAACCCTAAACCATAAAACTAGAAGTGATTTTATGACTCATCAAAACAATTTTGTTTTGGATGGTCATTTTAAATTTTTGTTATTCAAAATGAATTTTTTCACGGTTTGTGTGGAAGAAAATATATCAATGACTTCATAGGAGTTGACTTTCAATTTTCTGATTTATTTTTATATTTATTTTTGAATATTTTGATATAAAAATAATAAAATATTCTTACCATAACAACAAACCACGTCGGTG
>NC_034015.1:5551285-5553617 GCF_000346465.2 Prunus persica
AAGCTGCTACCAGTCGTGATCTGGCAGTTATTGTGCCAGAGTTGGCACTAACTGTAGTAGGGTCGATAAAGCCAACCATACTGCACATATTGGCTTTTTTCAAAACATTGTGTAAGTACCTAAACAAATAAAATAATATAAACAAGTCAGCACACAAAACACGACGGTTATGTATAAAACAACGACGTATTATAATATTTCAAACGACGTACTGAAATAGATGAGGACGTTATAATATATTTATCACGACAGTTGTTAGTTAAGACGACGTGGTTAGTTAGTTAAGACGACGCAATATATAAACCAACGAGTTATTATTTTAGAAGTACAAACCTCATATATACAGCCAATACAGTAGCTCCAATTTCTTCCATGCCTGCAAATTGTGTAATATCTTCAGGCAGGAGGAAGGTATCGCGCTCACCACCAAACACCTCCTTATCAATTGTAAATTGGACTGTCTTATCCTCAGGCAGGAGTGTCGTTTCCACAAAACGACAAAGGGTTTTTAAAGAAGATGGCGCCTCCATTTTTGAATAAGCACCAACTTCAATAACCTGTTTAAAGAAATAAAAAAAATGACGTGGTAATTCAATAAAGACGACGGTTTAAGGAATAAAACGTCGTTTTAAAAGTATTTAAACGACGGTGAAAAAATTGTCGTGGTAATTTAATAAAGACGACGGTTTTATGAATAAAGAGTCGTCTGAAACCTTTTAAACGACGGTGAAAAAACCGTCGTTTAAATATTTTATTACGTCTTAAAAAAATTCCGCCGTCTAAGTTGTAAACAAACGACGGATTAAATAAAAATATCGACGTCTGAAATTTTGAAAAACAAATAAAAAAGTTATGTTAACATACCTTGTCGTCATGCTTTTCTTCATCTTCTTTCTCCTTTTCTTCTACCTTGTCGTCATGCTTTTCTTCATCTTCTTTCTCCTTTTCTTCTTCCTTCTCTTCATCTCTTTTTTCTTCTTCCTTCTCTTCATCTGGCTGATGTTTCCCCATTTTGGCAGTATCATCCTCCAAATGTAGGGATCTCACATCACCTCCAGAGCAGCTAGCTTTGTCAGACATTGGATTTTTGGGGCTTTGGCTAATTCTTGGTTTAAGCATGCTTGGATCAAAATTGGGAATTAATTGGGAAAGCTGACTCAGGAAATGCTCCCTCTCAGCCTCTACCAATTGTTTTGTCCTAGCCTCCATCCTTAAGGCCTCTTCCCTTGCCTTAGCCTCCATCTTTTTAGTCTCTTCTTGAAGGAGAACTCTTAAACTGTCCTTCAAACGGTCGTCAAAGCTCACCCTCTGTGGTTTGGGCAAATTGAAATATTGCCTTGGGGAAACACCAGCACCAACTCCCCTCAGTCTGCCTGGATGCTCGGGGCCCAAAGCCATGGTCAGCACATCATTGCTGCCATCTACTCTGACTTTGCCTTCCGAGACTTGTTTCTGCAATTCATCCTAAAAAAAGATAAACAAAAAAACACACGACGGTTATTTATGTACAAACGACGTATTATATAATTTCACACGACGCAATAACATATAAAACGACGTTATTATAACTTATCACGACGGTCATCCTAAAACAAAGATAAACAAAAAAACACACGACGGTTATTTATGTACAAACGACGTATTATATAATTTCACACGACGCAATAACATATAAAACGACGTTATTATAACTTATCACGACGGTAGTTATACCGACGTGGTTATTTATTTAAAACGACGAAATGAATAAACAACCGACGTCTTATGCTATAATTAAAGAAAACAGAGTAGTGATTCCTATTTAGACCGTTAACGACGTTTTTAACAAAGTTTCGACGTGGTAATATCATTCACACGACGAACAATATAACACACGACGTAATAAGAATAATTCACAGTTTAATAAAAATTTAAAACAGAGTGATAGTAGGCTTACAATTAATTTAGCTTTCTCTGCCACCTTTGGATCAGGGATGTTACCATGTTTGTCCTGTCTAGCTCTCTTCCATAAGGTAGATCGATCAATTTCTACCCCAGGCATGGTTTCCTCCAATTGATCCTCCAATCCAGCATATCCTTTTCGAGACAATCGATGATTGTACTCGAGTTTCTCCCTAATCTGTGCATGTTGAGAATGCACAGACTCAAAATCTTTGGATAGCCTTGAAGCTACAAAGGCATCCCATTGTGCTTTCTCTATGAATTTATATGTTTCAGGGGTTGGCTTAATTTCTCCCTGTCATTGGTGTATGGGAGGATATAATGCCTCGTTAGTGTAGACTGAAATCCTTCCATTTCTGGAGCAGAGCTAAACAGAGGTCTGGCCCCTTGG
>NC_034015.1:5555788-5562669 GCF_000346465.2 Prunus persica
GATTTCGTAACCCTTGGGATCTCAGAAAAATCTGATTATGTCGGCGGTTTTCTATATAAACCGTCGTGGTTATTTCAATTCTTGTCATTAAGTAGATCTACCGACGTAGGATAAGAAAATCAAAGAAAAAAATTGTTAACAAAAATTCTTATTAAGACGACGTATAAAATGAATAAATACAACGTTGAATTTTATAGTACGATTTAAAGATAACGTCGTAGAACTATACGAGAATGACGTCGATATATTTATATTTTTCGTCGTTGTACATTAATTTAATACGGCGATATTTTGTATTTTAAAGCCTTGGATTTGTTTGTAATTATACGGCGTCTTATACGAAAACCTCGTCGTGTTATTTTATGAGTAAAAACGGCGGCTTTTATTGAAATCGTCGTCTTTACTTTCTACGTCGGTCGATTCATAACTTCTGCCGTTCTTTGTTGGTTTTGATTTTACACTGCCGAAATCTGTTTCAAATAGACGTCGGTTGTTTAATTAGGTACGTCGTTGTTTTTGAACAGCCATTTGAATCTCCATTTTTAGTTGTCTAAGGTGGTATTACACGACGGTGTTTTTAGAACCGTCGTCTTTTTAAAAACCACGACGGTTTTCACCTAGACCGTCGTTGTTTTCTGGTCGTCTTTTTCACTTTTTGTAGTGGTGAATTATCACCCATGATTGCAATAGAAACTCAACAGATCAGGGCAGAGTATACAACGAAACACAACAGAGGCACAAATACGGCAGATGCACGAAGACAGGCACGAACACAGCAGAGTACACAGCGGAACACAGCAAAAGGCACAAATACGGCAGATGCACGAAGACAGGAATGGCGCAAACACAGTAGAGGCACGAACACTACAACACAACACACAAACCCAGGAGGGCACACACGGCATAGGTAGAGAAAAAAAAATATGGGGATAGAACACGGGTGGGCACAGCACACAGGTCACTAGAAAAACCTGGCTCTGATACCAAGTCAAACAATATGGGTAAAATATTTTTCAGGTTGTATTTCATTCTCCAAAAGAAGATATTTATAGTACAAGGATGTAAACCTAGTAAGGTCAAACTAGGAAACAAGATAAAAACCTAATTACACAATATCTGTACAAAAAGGAAAGAAATATAATCCTAATAAACTAGGAAATAAATATCCTAATTAAATTAGGATCTCGCTAACACATGCTTTACTGTGGTTGCATTGAATAAATGAAAATTATTACCCCTTAGGAAGCCAGATTTCAAATTCAGCGAAGCCACAGCTTTTCCATAGGAAGACTACCGACAGTTGAATAGCTATCATGAGGTTTGTTCAATTTTCTGCATAAAGTAGTTTACCGTTTCATAATTCTCTTCTCAGCTTAGGTCACTTTACAAGTTTAAAGTAGAAACCATATATCCATTTTATGTGTTCCATTACATATTTGCTGCCCAAGACACACAATGAGCATGCCAAGATAGCAAATTACTACTACAAAAAGTGAAAAAGACGACCAGAAAACAACGACGGTCTAAGTGAAAACCGTCGTGGTTTATAAAAAGACGACGGTTCTAAAAACACCGTCGTGTAATACAACCTTAGACAACTAAAAAATGGAGATTCAAATGGCTGTTCAAAAACAACGACGTACATAATTAAACAACCGACGTCTATTTGAAACAGATTTCCGCAGTGTAAAATCAATGCCAACAAAGAACGGCAGAAGTTATGAATCGACCGACGTAGAAAGTAAAGACGACGATTTCAATAAAAACTGCCGTTTTTACTCATAAAATAACACGACGAGGTTTTCGTATAAGACGCCGTATAATTACAAACAAATCCACGGCTTTAAAATACAAAATATCGCCGTATTAAATTAATTTACAACGACGGAAAATATAAATATATCGACGTCATTCTCGTATAGTTCTACGACGTTATCTTTAAATCGTACAATAAAATGTAACGTCGTATTTATTCATTTTATACGTCGTACCTTTAATTTTAACGGTCGTCTAAATAAGAATTTTTGTTAACAATTTTTTTCTTTGATTTTCTTATCCTACGTCGGTAGATCTACTTAATGACAAGAATTGAAATAACCACGACGGTTTATATAGAACACCGCCGACATAATCAGATTTGTCTGAGATCCCAAGGGTTACGAAATCTTACCAGATGGAACTCTGTTCCACATCATAATCTTAACAGATGACACAGATTTGCAAATATTGCGTCGTGTTAGTTTACAAATTCTAGAACATTAATTTCCCTCATTTTAAATTTCCTCGGGAAAGAAAAATCTATTTATCACGCTTTGGAATTGAAAACTAAAACTGAAAGAATACGGGAAAAAAAACTCTATTTATAATTTAAAAATAAAATCCACGTCGGTTGTAGTACACTTAACGACGTTTAACAAAATAATCTACGTCGGTAATTATAAATCTACCGCCATCTTAACTTAATATAGACGACGAGAAAAGACGACGGTAGAACAGAAAACCGCCGTTGTTTCAGTTTCTTTAACATATCTTTCTGCAGGACTTGTATAGTTCAAAGCATTGACAATGTCTTCATCATATCTCCCAGAAACTACTGATTCTTTATCGCATTCTTGAAACCCATCTTCTTCTTCTGAAGCTCTACGGATAAAGGAAGAGGCTATCACAAATCCGACGGATCTTCTTAGGCAAGAAAATCAAGCAGAGGATCAGGCACATCTGATCTTCAGATTTCCCTGAGAAGCGAACTTTCCTTCGACAGCGAGTGGAGGCCAGGCTTGCATCTCTTTTGATGGAAAGCAAGGAGTATTCAGAAGCACTAAGTGTCCTATCAGGCTTGATCAAGGAAGTGAGAAGGCTAGTTGACAAGCTTCTTCTTGTGGACATATATTTGATGCGAGTAAGCTCAATTTCTCTTTGAGAAAACATCCAAATTATTGTCTTTGAGACATGAGAGACTGAGAGAGGAAGAACTTGGAACCTTAAATGTAAACCGAAAATGAATGAAAGCGATAAATTTATAGAATAAATTTTTAAAACCAACGGCGGTCCTTACAAAAAAACCGCCGTTTAAATTGTAAAATCAACGTCGGTATGATCGACGTATTATTACAGAAATCACGTCGGTAAATAGAAAAACGACGTGTTAATATCTACATGACGCGAGTTATTACTTATGTACTTTAATTTTGAGTTTACTACGACGGTACCTACAAACTACTGTCGTATTTATTTACCACGTCCGAAGTTAAATGTACCGTCGTATTTTGTAATTTATACGTCGTAGTTATATGTAACCGCCGTATTATTTTTTTGAAATGGTTTTATATGTAAGCAACTTTTCGTCTACTTGACTTACACATTAGTTGTTTTTATATTCTTATTTTATTTAAATCTGTCATCCAAAAAAGAAATTTTACATATTGCAGAATATTAATTTCCTTCGTTTTAAATTTCCTCCGGAAAAAAAACTCTATTTATAACGCACTGTAATTGAAAAATAAACTGAAAGGTCACGGGAAAAAAAATTCTATTCATAATTTAAAAATTAAAATCCACGTCGGTTATATTAAACCTAACGACGTTAAATGAAATGATTCCACGTCGAACGAAAAATATTGCGTCGTGTTAGTTAAAAACGACGTAGTTAAATGTAACCGCCGTATTATTTTTTTGAAATGGTTTTATATGTAAGCAACTTTTCGACTTACACATGCACTGTTTCCAAACCTGATTAAAAATTTCAATCTCCCAGAGAAACCTTTTCGTCTTTTTTCCTTGTCAGAGCATTGTCAGAGTTTCTCATCGTCTTCCTCTCGTCTTCTTCGTCGTCTCTGAACTTAAACATCGATCATCTTCCTCTTGCTTTCATTGCACGCAAAAGGTAAGCTTTCATTTTCACTATTTTGGTTACTGTTTTGCATGCTCATACGTTTTTTGTTTGAAAAATCTTTTTACCTTTTTTCTGGCCAAAATCATTTTACTTCTTTCCAAGTTTGATAAAATATACAGACAAAGAGAGAAAGTTTCCAACTTTGAAGACAACTACATCAACTAAATAAGACGACGGTAGACCACGACGGTTCGTCAGTTGTTCTAGCGTCGTCTGAAAATTGACAAAGTTGTTTTTAAAATAATAGTCTTTTTTTATATGCTTGTTTAATTGCAGGTTTGATTTCGCTGAACAATGGTTTTTGTTTTTCCCTTATTTGATAAAATATAAAGAAAAAGAAACTAGGGTTGGTATCTAATATAGACGACAAAATATCTTATTGTTTTACGTCGTGTGAATGTTAATACCACGACGGTGTATTACTATTGACGTCGTATGAACATAAATACCACGACGTTATATAAATAATAGTTTTACCACGACGGTGTATTACTATTGACGTCGTGTGAACATATATACCACGACGTTATATAAATAATGGTTTTAAACATTTATTACGTCTGAGATTATTTCATTGCGTCGTCTAAAATCATATCATACGTCGTATTTTTTTAATACCGTCGTTTGTGTTCTTAATGTTTTCCTGAAATATTTTCACTTGCAGTTTTGTCTGTTAAAATGGTTTCTCAACAACAAACTAAGGATTCTGGCTCCAAGAAGCTTGGAATGGTAGCTCCTCAAGACAAGTCTTCGAAGAAGATGAAGTTTGCTTCATCATCTGCTGAGACAGAACCAACCAGCCAGACAACAATCTCTGATGATTCAAAGACTGGTCGAGGTATGAGCACAATGCCTCGTGTTGTGAAGAGAAAGCTTCAGAAACTGAGGCCAATTGTTGAGTACAATAAAAGGGGGAAAGGTGTTGGCCAAGCACATATTGAGATGCAGTCGTATATTGGTGTGTTGGCACGCTCCAGGATCCCACTTGTGGACAAGAAATGGTCCCAAATCCCCAAGGATATAAAGGAGCAGATTTGGGAAGCAGTTGACATGGCTTTTGTCGTAGGCCAAGGGGGCAAGACCTCTGTTTTAGCTTCTGCTTCCAAGAAATGGAAGGATTTCAAGTCTACACTAACGAGGCATTATATCCTTCCATACACCAATGACAGGGAGAAATTAAGCCAACCCCCTGAAACATATAAATTCATAGAGAAAGCACAATGGGATGCCTTTGTAGCTTCAAGGCTATCCAAAGATTTTGAGTCTGTGCATTCTCAACATGCACAGATTAGGGAAAAACTCGAGTACAATCATCGATTGTCTCGAAAAGGATATGCTGGATTGGAGGATCAATTGGAGGAAACCATGCCTGGGGTAGAAATTGATCGATCTACCTTATGGAAGAGAGCTAGACAGGACAAACATGGTAACATCCCTGATCCAAAGGTGGCAGAGAAAGCAAAATTAATTGTAAGCCTACTATCACTCTGTTTTAAATTTTTATTAAACTGTGAATTATTCTTATTACGTCGTATGTTATATTTTTCGTCGTGTGAATGATATTACCACGTCGAAAAGTTTTTAAAAACGTCGTTAAAGGTCTAAATAGGAATCACTACTAATTTTCTGTAATTATAGCATAAGACGTCGGTGGTTCATTTTCGCGTCGTTTGAATGATATTACCACGTCGAAACTTTTTTAAAAACATCGTTAACGGTCTAAATAGGAATCACTACTCTGTTTTCTTTAATTATAGCATAAGACGTCGGTTGTTTATTCATTTCGTCGTTTTAAATAAATAACCACGTCGGTATAACTACCGTCGTGATAAGTTATAATAACGTCGGTTTATACGTTATTGCATCGTGTGAAATTATATAATACGTCGTTTGTACATAAATAACCGTCGTGTGTTTTTTTGTTTATCTTTTTTTAGGATGAATTGCAGAAACAAGTCTCGGAAGGCAAAGTCAGAGTAGATGGCAGCAATGATGTGCTGACCATGGCTTTGGGCCCCGAGCATCCAGGCAGAGTGAGGGGAGTTGGTGCTGGTGTTTTCCCAAGGCAATATTTCAATTTGCCCAAACCACAGAGGGTGAGCTTTGACGACCGTTTGAAGGACAGTTTAAGAGTTCTCCTTCAAGAAGAGACTAAAAAGATGGAGGCTAAGGCAAGGGAAGAGGCCTTAAGGATGGAGGCTAGGACAAAACAATTGGTAGAGGCTGAGAGGGAGCATTTCCTGAGTCAGCTTTCCCAATTAATTCCCAATTTTGATCCAAGCATGCTTAAACCAAGAATTAGCCAAAGCCCCAAAAATCCAATGTCTGACAAAGCTAGCTGCTTTGGAGGTGATGTGAGATCCCTACATTTGGAGGATGATACTGCCAAAATGGGGAAACATCAGCCAGATGAAGAGAAGGAAGAAGAAAAAAGAGATGAAGAGAAGGAAGAAGAAAAGGAGAAAGAAGATGAAGAAAAGCATGACGACAAGGTATGTTCACATAACTTTGCCTTTTTTATTTGTTTTTCAAAATTTCAGACGTCGATATTTTTATTTAATCCGTCGTTTGTTTAAAACTTAGACGGCGGACTTTTTTTAAGACGTAATAAAATATTTAAACGACGGTTTTTGCACCGTCGTTTAAATGGTTTCAGACGACGCTTTATTCATAAAACCGTCGTCTTTATTGAATTACCACGACAGTTTTTTTACCGTCGTTTAAATACTTTTAAGACGACATTTTATTCCTTAAACCGTCGTCTTTATTGAATTACCACGTCATTTTTTTTATTTCTTTAAACAGGTTATTGAAGTTGGTGCTTATTCAAATATGGAGGCGCCATCTTCTTTAAAAACCCTTTGTCGTTTTGTGGAAACGACACTCCTGCCTGAGGATAAGACACTCCAATTTACAATTGATAAGGAGGTGTTTGGTGGTGAGCGCGATACCTTCCTCCTGCCTAAAGATATTACACAATTTGCAGGCA
>NC_034015.1:5562769-5564368 GCF_000346465.2 Prunus persica
TGGAGCTACTGTATGGCTGTATATATGAGGTTTGTACTTCTAAAATAATACTCGTTGGTTTATATATTGCGTCGTCTTAACTAACTAACCACGTCGTCTTAACTAACTACCGTCGTGATAAATATATTATAACGTCCTCATCTATTTCAGTACGTCGTGTGAAATATTATAATACGTCGTTTTTTTATACATAACCGTCGTGTTTGTTTGTGCTGACTTGTTTATATTATTTTATGTATTTAGGTACTTACACGATGTTTTGAAACAAGCCAATATGTGCAGCATGGTTGGCTTTATCGACCCTGCTATAGTTAGTGCCAACTCTGGCACAATAACTGAAAGATCACGACTGGTAGCAGCTCGACTTCAGAAGACAGACGGTGAACAGATTTTCATGATGCCTTACAATCCAGGGTTAGTCTCCTTAGGATTTTGTTTTTATGATTTTCAATAAATGACAGCTTATAAACTAACCACGTCGGTGTTTTATTTTATTTAGTCGTTTGAAACTACTAACCACGTCGGTATTTATTTATCGTCGTGATAAATATATAATGTCGTCGTTATCTACTTTATTTCGTCGTGTGAAATACTATAATACGTCGTTTTTGTAAATAACCGTCGTTTTTATATTAATTTTGTGCAGCCGTCATTGGATCTTGTTGATTGTAAGAGCAAAGAAGGAGACCGTCTATTTTCTGGATCCTCTGCCAGGTCATCGTGTGGTCGACGAAGAGGCGAAAAACATCGTGAACAGTGCTTTAAAAATATATAATACCCACATAGCCCGAGCAGGACGTAAAAATGTAATTTGGAAAACTCTCTCAGGCACACCAAAGCAACCCAGCAATGTCGAATGCGGGTATTATGTGATGCGCTTCATGAGGGACATCATCATGGATCCTTCCTTGGGGTTTGAGAATAAGGTAAGAAGAAATTACCTTCATACATTTCACGTCGTTTTTTGTATTATCAACGACGGTCATGTAAAATTAACGTCGTTGAATGGATATACTACGTCGGTTATGAAAAATATCGTCGTCTGTGATTGAATTTCTTTTTATTTATAAACCCTAATAGTCATTGTTTATGCAGTATGCCAAGGGAAACCAGGAAGCTTCATACCCCCAAGAAGCCATTGATGAAGTCCGGAATGAATGGGCAGAGTTTGTTTTCCAAATTATTAAACAGGGCAATTATTGAACACTTGATATTTATGTATAATGTACAAATTTTCTCTATAATATGTAATGTAAAAATTTGTTGAGGTTTTCTTAAATTAAAAAAAAAACAAACATACAAATTGCTTAACCGACGTGTAATACTTTTCCAACGACCTAATAAAGTCAAAAACCGTCGTATTTTGTTGTTTCGTGTTTTAAACAAATACGACGTAAAAATATAGTTAGACGACGTTCTTTGAACAATTGAGTCGTTTATGGTTTACAACATCTTCAATTTCTTAAGGGTTCAGGGTATCATCGACGACGTTTATGTAACGACAGCGGTTAAGTCGTGGAATATATATTTTACGTCGTATAGTTAAATAGCCGCCATGGTTTCTCATTTTAACGACGTCATTTTAACGACTTAGTAGTC